>NW_017386095.1:165991-168972 GCF_000237925.1 Schistosoma mansoni | reverse complement strand
CTCCACGACCAAACCATCCAGCTCAGAGAAAAAACCTACATCAAAATCGCCCACCTGAGCTAGGAATTATTATAAATGACTTTTATGGCCAAAATTTTGATGATTGTTAGTACTAAAAGATTGGGAAAAAACACATTAACGTAAGAAATAAAACTGTAATAAACGCATCACATTTTTCAGGGTTAAGTTGAGGAACAAAGTAAGGAGACATTACACATCTTACATTCTATTAGTAGAATATACTTTATTCTCTCAAGTTGTCAGTTGTTTTGAAAAAATATAAATTCCCGTTGGTCATGTATTAAAGTGTGTCGATAAATTGGCATTTCTACACTACTGAATTTGAATAGTTGAATTTATCAGTTGATCTAAGCTAGACCACCATTAGGGACCTGGAAGCACTGGATGGTCATTTCGTCCTACTATGGAACTCCTCAACAGTGCTCATCCAAGATTCCTCACGTGCGATCCGAACCCAGAACCTTCGGTCTTGCACGAGAACTCAAACTCTAGACCACTGAGCCGATACCCAACTCTGTTTCAATGAAATTGTTTTATTAGAATATGAGTATACATAGCTAAGGCTAGTGATAGAGCAGAACAACTACTGCATTTCCTGCATTTCATTACTGTATTTCAGAAAGTTTGTTTCTATAAATCATCTATTATTAGGATGCGAGAAATAACCACAATGTGATATATCACTGATAACAAGTCAATTATAAACAGCATACATTCTAATGCGAATGTGTATCATTTCAAAAATTGCCACATTTTATATCGTCACAGAGGGAAAGAGAGAGAAAAAAACAGACACCACATGGTAGACAAGGTAATCTGATAATGATCATATACTCACTAGTGACTGGCTCTATGAAGTAATTCCTGGAGTTCTAGTGAGAAGTCGTGACCAGTGAAGCTAATCCATGTCAGCTAGAGACAGGTATCTACCTCAGTACAATGGAAGATGTTTGCGCGATTTCATGGATTGATTGAGGTTAGACATTAACACCGTTGGATATCGGCTCAGTAGTCTGTAGGTAAAGTGCTCTGGTGCGAGACTGATCGGTCCTGGATTCGAATCTCTGGAGGCGGGATCGTGGATGCGCACTACTTAGGAGTCCCACAATAGGACGAAAAGGCCTTTAAGCAGTGCTTCCAGGTTTTCCATGGTGATCTAGCTTCAATTAACTCATGATCTCAACTATATAAAATTACTAAAATCTCCACGAAACCCCCTTCTCATCAATTTTAACTAAGATCAAAAATAGAATAGATAGTTGGAAAATAACAAAACATAATAAAAGTCATAGATTACGTAGAATAAAGTCACTTTCATTACTTTTACTGATTCCAAAACATATTATTTTAGTTCTCCATTCTTAGATTTTTGGCATCAATTCAATGTAAGTAGGATATCTATAGGTCTTGACGTAACTTCAGCCTGTAATCAATGACTTCATCTAATGTTACCAATATGTTGATTTGATAAGCCTTATACTTTTTCTTTCTAAGAGAATACTATTTATCAGTGGTGATTAAAAACATGACGAATATATTATCATCATCCTAAGACGTAGAAAAATGATAAATTAGGCATCTATCACAATTAATATTTTGTTGGGTATGTAATTATTGGTTTCATCATCATCACAAAAAGTACTCATATTTATTTTCATAGTTGAAATCATGAGTCAATTGAAGCTAGACCACCATGGAAAACTTGGAAGCACTGGACGGCCGTTCGTTCTATTATGGGACTCCACAGCAGTGCGCATCCACGATCCCGCACTTCAATTGACTCATGATTTCAACTATGAAAATACAGAAATTTCCACAAAACCCCTTCTGATCATATTTATTTGTTTTCTTTTCTTCAAAATTACAGATTTTCTCATCTACGTTTTGTAAACTATGATGAATTAGTAAATCTTCCAGAACCTTTGGAACCAATAGAATTTGAAAAACTTATCATTCAACAATGTCAAAGAACGAGAGAAATATTACGAAAGAAGTATTTCTTTTTTCTCTTAGATCTATTTCTATTTAAATTAATATGTACACATTAAATAGGAATAATATATGTATATTTCATTGTAAAAAGCTTGGACCAGATTGCCAGGCGAAACGTTGGATTCACTTCAAATTCATTCGCTAAGATTTTACAAATATATATTCTTCCTATTTAATGTCTTACATCAACTCGGCGCCCGAATACTTTGAAACTATTCGCTCTTATTTAGACGACAGTTCTTATATAATATGTACACAGTTCAATGGTGAAATAGTAAAATGAACTTCAGTTAACTATCAATTCAAATAGGGACGATACAGTGTATACCGTACCATTTCTGACGAAGACAACAAGTAAAGAACACATCATATATTGAGTTATAATAATACAGTTTTTGAAATCAAACTACTCCAAATGACATATCCAAATTATATGTAATCGTACCATGAAACTAATTATTATTTCCGTATGCGGGACTCGAACTCAGGGCCTTTGATCTCGTGAGTGAACCCTTAATCTCCATTCCCGTGTGTGCGATCGTGGATGTACACTGCTGAGGAATCATATAGTAGGACTTAACGGCTGTCCATTACTTCCAAGTTTTCAACAATTACAATTACTACAGTCTCCACAATTTCCCATTCTGATAATTATTTTTTCAATGTAAATAAATTATACAACTTTGATCAATAATAAGTTATCTCCCGCATTCTGCTCTTTTAAAGTACAGTAGTTATAATTAATAACACTGAAAATTAGTTATAATGAAAATGTTTATATTATACCCTTCCATCAATTAAATAATTTCATATAGCTGAAATCATGAGTCAATTGAACCTAGACCACCATGGGAAACCTAGAAGCACTGAATGGCCGTTTCGTCCTATTGTGGGACTCCTCAGCATATATGTAAAAATACTAAAATCTCTAGAAAACCGTCAGAACGGAAGAGCGGCGTGTAGGGAAA
>NW_017386095.1:164912-165791 GCF_000237925.1 Schistosoma mansoni | reverse complement strand
AATTGTAATTCTAGGTTTAAGTTGATTTAACATTAATGAACAAAAGGGAATCTAAAATCTTTTGAGAAAATCAAGGATTGATAAAGATGTAAATATCCAAGAATTTTATTGTCGCTGTTAACCTTTTATAAATGATTCGTTTGACTTTAGATTGAATGAAGATAATATCATAACTGGATATCGTTATAAAATTTACAGAATTCATTGAACTAATATTATTTGAATTGAATTCTGTTGTTTAATACTATTGGTAGTTGAAAGCCTTTGTTGAAGACTATTTCAACCGTTAACATTTTGTATATTTCATTACAAGTTTTTGACTTCACATTTCATGCGTTCAGAATGTGTATCGTTACCTACACAGTATGTATAAATATCAATTAACTTCATGAAACCAGGAAATTCGGGTTCTTGAAATGTGAAACGTTTTTAACAGTTATCTCTCCGACTGAGTAGTTAGGATTTTAAAAAAGTATATCATGTTACTAACAACAACTGTGAGCAGTGATGAGGTTTAAGGCCACGGCTTTAATTAAAAGCGATTGTTAAATTTTTGATTGAGGTCATGAATCAATCGATGTTATACCATCGTAGAAAACCCGGAAGCCCTGGATGACCATTTCGTCCTAGTATGGGACTCCTCAACAGTGCACATTCACGATCCCGCAAGAGGGATATAAATCCAGGACATTAGGTCTCGCGTGTGAACGTTTAACCTTTAGACCACTGAGATGGCCGGCATCCAACGGTGTTGATGTCTAACTTCAACAAATCCACGAAGTTGTGTGACCATCTTTCAGGTTTCCAATCATGATCTAACATCACTCGATTCATCATCTCAATCAATGATGGATTATTGTTTAATACCAATGGGATTAA
>NW_017386095.1:117256-164690 GCF_000237925.1 Schistosoma mansoni | reverse complement strand
GCATGTATATCAGCATTAATGTCTCGACAGTTACGTGATATTGTAAATATATCTTTACAAGATTTATTAAAAGTATTACAAATTCATGAAGTAAGTTTCCTTTCGAAATTCTTCCTGATGAAATGTCTGTTATATTGTAAACAACTTATTAGTCACATTGTACTAGTGTTCTACATTAGTTTCTCAATATTAATGATACTACTATTAAATATACTTTTATGTTTATCATTTTAGTAACTAACGGTCGCTATTCGAATGTAAAATGTGGTAGTTTGAGTTGATGTACACCTATGTTAAATCCTATGTTGCTTACAACCAAACGAACCCTTACTTAAACACAATTACTAGTCACTTAAATACAAAATGTGTATTGTTAGTCTTTTCATCAATCTAAATGATTGTTCTAAGAAACTTTGCTTATAGAACTGATCATATAAGTAAATCATTATTTGTTACATAACAGTTGTACCATGGCAATCGCTACTATTTTAGGCAACTTCAAGAACCTAACTACAAAGAAATATAAAGGTTTGCCTTAGTTTATAACAATGAACTTCGTGATTATTCGTCAGTCAACAAATAGGACAGTATTGCATACTGAAAGCAACTGAAAGACAAGGAAGTTGTTAATTTATGAATTATTTTAATAAAAGTTGTTTAACGAAACATGGATTTAATGGATCAACCAATTAAAAGAAGAATATGAATCAACGTCAGTTGTTAAACTGAGAAGGTGATAGGTGTGGAGATATCCATCAGTAACAATAATTGTATAAATTACCAATCATACTGAATGATATCAACTAGGAAATTTTATAGAAATATGATATCTTATACTGTTTTTGAAGTTACTAAGTGAAAAAAAACACGAGATATGTGGTGTATGCTACTTATGTTGAGAGACATAAGTAGTATGTAACACCAATCAGAAGTGGAACGCGTGGTAGCAAAAGATTGAGAAGATCGAATTGAGGAGAGCGGGAATGTAAACAGAGAGTAGTTGTTATGGCAATGAAGGAAGGATGGAGTTTGATACTATTGATGTAGGATTTGCAAATGGACTATTTAATGTATGATTTTTCACAATTTACGAAAAAACTGTATGCATCTGCATTGAAAATAAATTGGTCACCCTCACCTGAGTGAGTTCTCGTTTACTACGGATACACATATATCCCAATAGACTGATCAAAAATTCAGTCATGATTATCCACAACCGGATAACTCATATCCTTCTCAATAATAATATAAATACCGTATTTGTTATACAAGTGAATAGATGGAATGAATACGACGAAATGTACGTCGTAGATGCCACTGTTAACCACAACCCATCTACTCTGTGAAATACTTCATATGTCAGCCATTTATTTGTAAATTTTTTAATTGATGATGTAATCTGGTACTAATACGCGATATGCTACACAATAACCCTCCCCAAATGCCTACTTGGGTAACAACACAAGAGTGAACGATAAATTGTATTGGACTACTGAATGAAATGGACAAATACTCATTCATATATATACCAATCAATCCTTAGGAAATCGACCCATTTCTTAGCCATTGAAATGTACTTAACCTTTTCGCAACTTCTGATTGGCTCTCCATAACAGATACAACAAAAAAGTACGATAAAATCTATTGAATTATGTATCACAACTTAGTTTAAGCTCCAAAATATGCATTATCATATACTGATTTATTCAATGAACATAGAATATAACGCTCATCACAAAAGTCAATGTAAGATTGTTGAAGCATTTAGATCAGTGATGGAACAATTGTCAGTGAGAACATAGTTTATATTCATTCATTAATCAGTTTTATGTAAATCGTGTATTGGTTGGAGTTAGACATTAACACCATTGGATACCTGCCGGCTCACTAGTCTGTCGGTTAAGTGCTCGCATGTGAGACTGATAGGTCCTGGTTTCGAATCTCGCGTAACGGGATCGTAGATGAGCACTGCTAAGGAGTCCCACAATAGGACGAAACGGCCTTAAAGCAGTGCTTCCAAGTTTTCCTTGATGATCTAGCTTCAATTGACTCATGATTACAACTATATAAATCTTCTTTGTTTTGTTTTCTTCTCAATTTTTATTATAGAATGGAAATAAATTTGAAAAAGAATATGATGAATTGAATTTTCTACATAGATCACCAATTTTATTAAAATTACATATAACTGATCCAAAAATTATATTTATACCTAGTTTTCGTGAAATTCGTGATTGTCTATTACATTGTTTTCAAGCAATAACAAATGCTGCAGAAAATTTGCCTAGAGTAAGTTATTATAGGGAAATAATATTTGGATATTTTGTTTTTCCTAGTTGATAGCGTGAGTCAATTGAAACTGGACAACCATAGAAAACTTGGAAGCACTGGTGGTCTAGCTTCAATTGACTCACGCTTTCAACTATGAAAACACTGAAATCTTCACAAAGCCCCTTCTAGTATTTTGTTTTTACCTTTTTAATAAAGAACAAAATGAAAAAAATATTATTTAAATCTACTTAGTGTTGTTTACTTGTTTCTTTCCATTGTTACTTAGGACTTCTATTGATGAGTTTGTTGTTGGGATATGTGTATACTGTATGGATTGTCTCAATATTGCCTTAAGTCATAAGCTTTATGGATAGTGATTAGAAATGGAGTAGAGTTTGACGCGTGTTTCGTCCTATTTGGGAGTCGTCGGCTGGATGTACTTTCACATATCTAGTTAGGGGTGGCCAAACCAATCATCCAAGTCACTAACTTCTAGTCTGAGCCATATTGGTAGATGCAAACTACTTGGTTAGGGTCAGTACGACTATCGTAACTAGTGATTGGAGACTTTCGGTGGCATACCTCAGAATCGATCACAATGGTGTAGGTGTATACACTCTTTGTCTTCCTTTAAAGCATGAGATTAAAACAACGTTTACCTTTCATTCTACGAACTAATTCTTTCTCCCTGTATCATATATTTACATTCAATCTTTTCTATATATTACTGCCATTGAAATAACTGCTTCAATGAATTTGATGTTCATTTTGTTACATTGATGAAGTTTAGTAACTTGGACCAACGAATATATGTGCCTGGTCCTAAATTGTAAATTCTCTGTGAACCCATCGTACATAAGCATCAGGTACTGAAATCGGCGCCTTGACCTTGAAATCCCTGAAACGCTTCTGATTGGCTCGTCCATAAATTATGGCCTCGCCCGATTTGTTATGACAACAATGTTTAATATCCCAATATATGATAGTTCTTTTTAATTTTTCTTTAAGGTTGAAGTGGATATTTTCCCAGAACTAAGCTCGCATTCATTATACTTACGTTCAGTAACATTTAGTGATCAATCAATCATTGAATATACAGATCAAGCAATGATTATTTTTCGTGCTAATTCAATAGGACCAAAGGATTATCTGGAACTGTATCGTCCCTATAGTAATTTATTTAATAATAAAGCAGAATTAGAGTTGAAAAATTTCCTAAAAGAACATCATTCATTATTAGCTATTAAAAAGGTAATTTATCAATAATATTTATTAGGTATTCATTTTATTTTGTATTTTTATATGTCATTCCCGAAGTTCTAGTGAGAAGCGGTGCCCGGTGGAGGTTTGTTGTGAGATAGTAACTCATTAAAGGCGATAGTGGATGTGTCGCTCAATTTCCCGGATTAGTTGAAGTTAAACATTGACACCTTTGAAAGCAGATTCAGTGATCTAAAGGTTAAACGTTCGAGCACGAGACCGATAGGTCCTGAATTCGAATCTCGCGATGCGGGATCGTGGGTTCGCACTGCTAAGGAGTCCCATGATAGGACAAAACGGCCGTCCAGTGCCTCTAGGTTTTCCATGGTTGTCTAGCTTCAATTGACTCATGATTTCAACTATTAAAATTTATATATATATATATATATATATATATATATATAGACTGGAGTGCAGTTAAAACTAATTGAAGGTGAAGATTTAATATAACTCCCAACTGGAACATATCATGCTTGACGATAGCCTTCATAGCCCTCTACATTGAATATAGTGATCGGGTTTGTCTATGGTTATAACCCATAGTTGTATTGGTTAACACATTCATTGTTTTAGATCCTGGTAGATCATACAAGTAGACTGAGAGCAGTAATGCTAAAGGCGACAAATGTATCGTCTGAAGGTGAAGTTATGTAAGGGATATACTGGGGTATGATGACATTAAAAGGTTTTACTCAGATAATGATCACCTATGACTGTTGAAAAAGTTGAAAGCTAAAAATGGTTTACCCTACCTTACCCTATTTATTTCCTTTCTTAACGGTAAGGTCAGAAAGCTAAGGAGTCAGTACATCGAATACTATACACATAAATCCTATATGTAAAAGAGTTTAAACAGTTATCTCTTGGGTTCTGCTATCAAGACCTCAGATATTCGGAAAGACCTATAAACCACTTTCCTTTTTAGGTTCTTCAGAAAGAGGTAACCTTCCATGATATAAATAAGTGAGAAATGACTACCGCTTTTATATTTTCAATAGCATTAGAGTTGATTTTTATCACATACTGACATTTGTTGAATGACCATTAGAAAGTAAGGATTAGTGAACAGTTCTTTTGTCCTACTTTTAGCACCAACTTCTTTCAAATAGTTTACTAGTCTATATTAACTTTCGTCTTATTTTTTTATTTACCTGGTTCCTAAAAACTAAAAATGAGAGTATAATTCTCAAAACTATCAAGAATAATACCTCTAATCTTGAAAAAAAAAGATTGGTCGCGGCCCGAGTAGCTCAGTGGTAACGCCTCTGACTGTGAAGCTGAGTGACATGGGATCGAATCCGTCGGAGAGCATCAGTTCCCTCAAGATTACAGGTACACCTTGCTGACGAGTGCCAAGTAGCACGAAACCCGGGTCCAGGGTTTCCTGTTGACCAACCCTAACCACCATCTTACCTCAACATAGTGCACACAGTGTCGAGCCACCTAAACTAGTGGCCACATTGCAACTTGGTTGATAGCATTCGATCAGCACTAAAAAGAACTTGACACTCATGACATTGATCACCACCCAGTGATCAATCAATTGTGATTCTTTAGCCGTGTTTGATTTAATCAACCACCTCAGATTTATGTCGATAAGTTTGTCTATAAAAAGTTATGGTCAAATTAAAGTTGAGATGACACTTTCATCACTAAAAATCTATTTTTGATCAAATTGGACAATAAACTGAATTTATAGGAAGTTTAGAGATGTGTGGTAGTAAAAATAAAATAATGATTAGTCACTAAATGTAGACAAACAGGCATTTAGCCTACTGACTATTAAAAATATGATTTTCTTTATTATAATTCGTTTCTACTCTGGATATACTGAGAGTTACTGCTTATAGTCATGTTAAATAAAGTATTATCCAGTTTTAATCTGGTTCTCTATTCTGGGTCGTAAATCCTGGATCTGATATTTCGTGATTAGTTGAAAGCATGAGTCAATTGAAGTTAGACCACCATGGACAACCTGGAAGCACTGGACGGCCTAATCGTCCTATTATGGGACTCCTCAGTAGTGCGCATCCACGATCCTGCTTCGAGAGATTCGAACCCAGAACCTACCAGTCTTGCGCCAGAACACTTAACCGATAGACCACTAAACCGGTATCCAACGGTGTTAATGTCTAACTCCAAGTTTCATTACTGTATTAATGTATTCTCGTAGTATACTTAAGAGAGAAAAAAGATATTTCTAACCATTCGTTATATTATTTACTGTTATTAAAATTATTATTTCATGCAATTAGTTCCCTTAATGAGTTTAAATAAAGCCAGAACAAACATGGATGCAAAATAATATGAATTCATTATATCTCGTGGTTTCTCACCAGCTGCTTACAACCATATATGTATTGAAAGTGTTAAACAGCTGACGTAGATGAATGAAAAGAATTAAAAAAACTAAGGTTATCAATAATAACTCTATTTACGTGTACATCAATCCTTAGGAGGTCATTTGGTGTTGGAATCAAAAACTATAAGGGGGGTGATTCATTATTTAAGTGAGGTTCAGAGACGGATAAGATGGATTGTGTAAAAATTTTAGAGTCTATGAAGGGTTTGCATAAGATTCCTGGAATTAAAAAACTGATCAGATGGGTTGCGTAATAATTGAACGGGATTCGAAGAGTTTACATAAGTGAAAAGAATTGAGTGAATGAAAATGTATGAGTGTAATGGTTGTTTTAATATAAATGGAAATAGAAATTTGGTGAAGGACGACCACATAACAAAATGAACACTAACAAAATAATGATAATGATAAAAATAATATACCAAGGTAATAATAGATTCTAGGTTCGAATCTCGTGAGGCGAGGTCGTGGATGCGCACTGCTGAGCAGTCCCATAATAGGACGAAACGGCAATCGAGTGCTTCCAGGTTTTCCTTGGTGGTCTAGCTTCAATCGATTCACGCTTTCAACTATGAAAATACTAAATCTCCACAAAACCCCTTCCCATAATAATAATGATATGCTCACTGGTGACTGACTTCGAGAAGTAAATCCAGGAGTTCTATTGAGATGCAGTGACCAGTGGAGTTCAAATCACATCCATTGTGAGATATCAACTCACTGAAGACAATTGGTGAACGGTGGCTCAACTTCGTGGATTGGTTGGAGTTATACATAAACACCATTGGATGCCGGCTCAGTGGTCTATGGGTTAAGTGTTCTGTCGCGAGACTGGTAGGTCCTGGGTTGGAATCTGGAGAGGCGAGGTCGTGGATGCGCACTACTGAGGCGTCCCACAATAGGAAGAAACGGCAATCGAGTGCTTCCAGGTTTTCCTTGGTGGTTTATTTTCAATTGACTCATGCTTTCAACTATAATTATAGGTTGTTTAATGATTCGCTTTTCTTGTGTTCATTAGTTAATACTGATAAAACTTTTGTGGTGAATAAGTCTATGCATCGATGAATGTATACGAACTAGATCGTGATTTAATTTTATTCTGTTACATACTATTTAATCTATGATAAGTAGTTTCATTTCTAAACATTAAATAGTAAAAAATTTCAATTCATCCATCTTTCTTTGTTATTTTTTTCCTGTTTCTGTCAAAAATTCTTTCAAATCTCATCGTTTACGAATAGAAAGTTGAAAGTTTACAGGATTTGAATACTGAACTCATACTGTTACGACAATTTGTCCCAATGAGTTTATTTTGTTTAAATTGTCAAGATGTGAATGATGAATTAGTTAAACGTGTCTGGAAACTACATGATCTAATAGCTACATATGAAATGGATGAAAATCGTGATGCAAATAAAAGGTATGTATGATACAAAGTTAACTACTTTTTTTCAATCATTATCATTAGTAGTATGATTATGTCATAACTAAGTAAATGTTAATATTATGTAAGGAAGTACAAGAATCGCAATGAATTCTGTATATGATCAACATGGACCGGTATTCGATTATCTATGACCTGGATATTTAAGCAACTCATATTACATAGAATAGAGATGATTTCTATGTAACGACTATATGAGGAAGTAATGACCCATGTTATTTCAAATCTGCCATGAAAACTAGTCACAGACGTTTTTCAGACAACACAGCGGTATGGTACGTATATTATGTGTTCTAACAGAACACGATTTGAAATTCAGGACAAAAATGAGATATTTTAAGCACATTTTCGACATATTTTTTATGTTCTGATTTTACCATACCCTTCGTCACAAATTTGTTTCATCAGTATCTAACTACTTATTAGTAGTATTCATCCAAAAGGCATCAACTTTTAGTTGTAGCAAACTAAAAAATTAACCAAATTGATCACGTTGATCATTTTTTTAAAATGTCTGTTTCATTTTCTATTTCGTCATTAGAATTTGTTCTCAGTATGATGAAATAGTCAACAGACTAAATGAAACACCGATGGATACAGAAGATTTAGTAAAACTACAAACATATTTACGTGAAGTAAGCAATACATTAGTATTTAAATTGAAAGAAGAAATAGCTGAAGCTGCAGAACGACTAAATTTTTTGTTGGATTATGCTCTTTTATCATGTAAGTTCATTACTTATATACATAATACTGAAGAAGTGATACTTTTTATGTTTGGCTCATAAATTCCACTTGTCCTGTAAGGAATATGTAATGATATCATGTTGAATGGTTCCCTTTTATATGTTGTTTCACTTAACATAGTGTAAATAATTTATTGTTTCTATGGAAATAAGTTTAGATTTGTGAAGGTGGACTACATAATTTAGTTTTAATATCTTTATTTTTAAAGGAAAATTTGCAGAAAACTTCATATTAATTACATCTTTTTTTCACTTTAAAATATTGTTTTGTAGTTCAGAAGGAATTTTGTGGAGAATTTAGTATTTTCATAGTTGAAATCATGATTCAATTGAAGCTAGACCACCATGGAAAACCTGGAAGCCTGTCGTATGCCCTGATAGTGTTCTCGTGACTTTCGGGTTGCCTGATCTGTCAAGGGCGATTGGACAGTGCATGACAGTATTGTTGTGTACTAGGTTCAAAGAGAATTGTTTGCTATATGCATGCAAGTCCGCCTCGTTATTGTTTTGTAGTTGTTCTCATTGGTTCTAATTCCTTATCTACTGATTAAAATACTATAATTCATTAGATCTTCATATTAAATTGGCTTTTTACAAATTAGTATCCACTGTACGATTAAGTATGCATTGTATTTTGTAGTTTCGTTGTATCCTAATTTCTATGAATTCAGTGATAACTTCAGTTGACGTTGCTAACATTCTGATGACTGAAATAACTAGAAAATAACCAATGAAAAACATCATTAGGGAAATATACCAACATTAAAATCAGTCGAATGATGGTGTATGGAATTCTACTACTGACTTGATGTTCACTCTGGGATTCGAACCTAGTACATTTCGCTCCAAACGCCATCACGTTATCCACTCGGCCACAGAGTAATGAGGTGGGATAAATATGCCATCACTAATGCTATTTCATAGTATTTTACATGTACTGAGATAATAAAATGAGTTCCGATTCCTTATTTAAATAAAGTTCATTTAGTACATAAATATAACCGACTTAACATGAACTCGAAGACACTTGTAAAGTACAAGTACCTTATAATAAAACTATTTATTGTGTAGCTCTAACTTGACATGAAAGATATTCTAAATCGATTAAGATTTAAACTGAAGAAAATAGTTATGATTGATGAATTCAAAATGATTCAATCAAATAATAATGAACTATCTCTGTATCTTAAACTTATAACGACATTTTAATCTGATTCGTTTTCTTTATTCATCGGATTCTGATTTCATTATTTTTAATATTCACATTCACTGAGATCAATTCAATATCATCGTCTTATTCTTCGCCAATGACTTTTTTCTCAATATGTGATTTTGAAGAGTTTGAGAATTTGAATTAGTATACTCTTACACATCATTCTAGATTGAATTCACTTCGTATTGTTTGTTTGAATCTTCCCATTGATGCTTAGGACAGCAACTGATCAGTTTCTAATTGGTATATGTGCATACTGTGCGCATTGCGCGTCCTGTATCCCACTGCTAGCCACTACCCATCTTTGCATATAATAATCCTAGATTGTTCTGGATATTTTTCCCTCATTTTATTCATTACTAACTTAATCATTATTATTACAAAAATAAATAATGTTATATGATTAACTATACGATTATAGCAAGATACAATTGCCAATTTAGATACGCTGACTTATACGATCAAACTAATGATACATACACCAGTACGTATAGCCTAGAGTTCCGATTTGTCTTTTGTATGCATAGCTCTGCCTCAATCTGCCCTATACGAATTGTATATTTCAAACATACTTAGTTTACATATGAGCAAAATCAGACCACATCACACCATGAAATAGAAAATAATATTTGTACAAGATTAAGTTAAAAGTGACTGGGATTGTGAGAACTGTTACTAATAAATTAGGAATATCTCAAGAATGGTAAATTGTATGATAATAGTCAACATGTCAATTAAAAGCTCATAACGAAAGATATATATATATATATATATATATATATATATATATATATATATATATATATATATAATATAGTTACTTAATAGTCATACTGTGGTGTGGGCTACTTATATCGACATAAGTAATATATATCGCGAGTAAGGAATAGAATACTTGGCAAGAGAAGATTGAGAAGAGAAGAACAGAAATAGAAAGCAATTAGTGTTGAAATTCAGGAACAATGAAGCTTGAGACAATTAATGAACATTTTGCAAATAGAGTATCAGAGTATGGTTTTTGTATTTTATGAAGCAACCTTATAATCTGCGCTAACTTCATAATCGGTTGTCCTCGTTTATGTTCTCATTCACTACAATACAATACATTAACACCATCGGATGCCGGCTCAGTGGTCTATCGGTTAAGGGCTCCGGCTCGAGACTGGTAGGTTCTGGGTTCGAATCTCGCGAGGCGAGGTCGTGGATGCGCACTGCTAAGGAGTCCTACAATAGGACGAAACGGCTCTTCATTGCTTCCAGGATTCCTTAATGGCCTAGCTTCAATTGAATCATGATTTCAACTATGAAAATAAGAATATGTGTCTAATATTCGTTCATAAATAGATCCTAACAGTTACTTTTCATTATTCTCGATGGTATATAAACAATATATTTCACCGGAATACAATTATTTCTTCTTTCATATCTTACCTTTTTTAATTCATAAGATGATGATATTAAATTGAATGCTACATTATTTAATTGGCCTGAACAAATTAATACTATCATTGATAATACAAATATACGTTTAACAACATTACGTGAAAATTCTGAAGAAGATTTAAAAGAAAGAATAAAAGATTTAGAAAAACGTCTATCTAATTCATGGGATCGTATTAATTTAATGCGTCGTCGTGAAGTAATTTCACATGATGAAATGTTAAAATCTCAATCAATTCTTGATGATTTTCAAGCAGATTTAGATACATTTACAACAGATGCTGAACAAATTAATAAGTAGGTTATATGGTTGGTTTGAATAATTTCTTTTTGGTTTCTACGGGATGGGGTAGCTAACCTCATGCCCAACCCTCCTCCTTTATCCGGGCTTGGGACCGGCAGTAGCCTCCGGAGGAGCTACAGGTGGAGTTAGGTTATATGGTTATATGGTTTATTATATCAAATTAATAATAACTGGTTATTTCATGATTTGTACTGTATTTTTGAAGTTGAATTGTAAGAAAGGAAGATAATGATCAATTTCCTTATCGATGTACACAATGTTTTAGATATGATGAAGAACTACAGTAATGTATACTAGTACTATCATTAAGGATGAAAATTATTCGACTAAGAAAGCCAACAATCTACCCACTTTGATTATATATCAGATTTATGATAAAAATAGCATTTCATTACAGAGCAAGTCGAGATACTAGATATATTCACTTACTGAGCTACCACGTAAGTTCAAATATAAGAACTTGAGATCTTTATGATAGGTCAATATGTAATGGTTCATCACTAACAAAATAGTTAGATCCTATTTTTGTTTCATGGATGTAAAACTCTCTCTACACCATAACTGAGTTGACTTTGTATGTTATATCTTATCACTAGAACTTCAGGAGATTCACTTTAAACCTAATTACTACTGGTTATTAGTTTTAAGCACGTACTGCCACAGTTTGTTTATTTTTACCAAATTGCTCTTCTAATCTGTTTCTCCAAGCATGAAATTTATAAAACATAACTGATCGATTCAAACAGAAAGTAAATGTGTCAGAACGCCTACATAAACATGAAGTTGACTAAAACGATTTGATATAGTTGAGATCATGAGTCAATTGAAGCTAGACCACCACGGAAAACCTGGAAGCACTGGACAGCCGTTTCTTCCTATTGTGGGACTCGTCAGAAGTGCACATCCACGATCCCGCCTCACGAGATTCGAACCCAGGACCTATCAGTCTTGCGCCAGATTTGAATTGAACAAAAGTTACCGATTATTGATTGAGTTTACTGAATTCATTTAACTCTGATGTTTTGTTATTCTTGGTTTCATGTTTGTAAAGATTCTTATTACCTACCAAATATTACTAATTTCAAAGTAACATCTCACATAGTTTGTGATTAATAAGAAGCCATCCTTTTTTACTGAATATTTTAGTGAAAACACATGCTCATTATTACCAATCACTTGAGTACTTTTTGTCTTGTCAGCAGGATGATATATTTAAGAATATTCTAAGAATTTAGATCTTCAGAACAGATAAATAACATTATTCATAAAGTCTTACCTAATAACTTACTGCTATTACTCCCAATGGAGCATAGGCCGCCGACCAGCTTTCTCCAACCTACTCTGTCCTGGGCTTTCCTTTCTAGCTCTATACAATTGTTGTTCATTCTTCTCATGTCTGTCTTCATTTCTCGACGTAATGTGTTCTTTGGTCTTCCTCTATTCCTTTGGCCTTCAGGATTCCGTGTGAGGGCTTGTCTTATGACGCAGTTGGGCGATTTCCTCAATGTGTATCCTATCCACTTCCAGCGCTTCTTCCTGATTTCTTCCTCCGCTGAAATCTGATTTGTTCTCTCCCACAGTAACTTGTTGCTGATAGTGTCTGTCCAACGGATCCGAAGTATCTTGCGTAGACAGCTGTTAATCAACACTTGTATCTTCTGGATAATGGCTTTCGTAGTTCTCCACGTCTGTGCCCCATACAGTAGAACTGTCGTGACATTCTTATTGAAAATTCAGATCTTGGTGTTGCTTGATAATTGTTTTGAGTTCCAGATGTTCTTTAGTTGTACATATGGTGCTCTTGCTTTGCCGATCCGCATCTTCACATCTGCATCAGATCCACTATTCATAAAGTCGAACTATTGATTTTATGGTATATGGTAATAATTTGATAAATAATCAAGATTAGGATTATTGATCAAAAAAACAGTATCCACTTTCTGTAAACCTATTAATGTTATTATCCTAGGCAGCCGATGTATGTATCCAGTTATTCCGAAACGTTCAAAAATTTCTATAGAATCCTTAATTCACTACATCTGATGCTCTATTGAGTTTGTCATGCGTATTAATCGTTACATCACCTTTAACTGTAACAATAATGATAGTAGGCTAAATATAACGTTTAACAGTTTTCATCAACACGTATATCAGCAGTTGTTATTGAATGAAAGGTGATCAGGATGAAATTCTGTTTGTCTCTTCCAATTCCAGCAATCTGAGTTAGCTATGCACTATAAGATTTAAATCCCAAACCTATATCACTAATCTGAATAATTCCGACATATAACTCTATTTGAAACCCATCCGTTGGATATACTTCCATCCTATTGATGGTGTTCACATTGACAATTGCTTTAAATACTAAATCACTCTTTCGTTTTACATTACCTCCTAACTGATTACTTTTAAATGAAATGTTTTAAACAGAGAAGAAAGTCTTGTTGGTTGGGAACAAACATTATTCCCTCAAATAGTAGAACTTAAACAACAAATGGAACCATTTGATAATTTATGGCGTACCGCACTTGCATTTGATGTATATAGTAAAGAATGGTTTGAATCACCCTATCATACATTGAATCCAAATGAGATTGAACAACAAATTACTGATATGTATAGAATGATGCATAAACTTACCAAAACATTAACTGATCTACCAGGACCATCTAAGGTGGCACAAAAGGTTAAAGTAAGTTAATAATTGATCGCAATTAGATCATTCTTATCAAATTATGTATTATTTGAAATTTCCATAAGTATGAAATTCAGTCTGTAATATCAAAATAGAAAATGTTATTTAAAGAATGGTAGAAACCTGTTCATGAACCCTCTTTTTTATAATAAGTATTTGGAAATACTTCATACATATAGTTCCCTTTAACATCTTGAAGAAGGCAAGAACAAAGATTCTAACTTGCTTACTTACTTACACCTGTTATCCCTCATGGAGGAGCGTAGGCCACCCACCAGAATTGTCCATTGAACTCTGTCCCGGGCAATCCTCTACAATTGTTTCCATTTGCTATTCTTTCTTTTGATGTCTACTTCCAATTCTCGACGTTGTGTGTTCTTTGGTCTTCCTCTTTTCCATTTCCCTTCAGGATTCCAAGTTAGATTCTAGCTGAATAGCATGGATTCATTTTATTTCGTTTGGTTCTCGTTAGCTGCTTACAACCTGTGATATCTGAAAACCATAATTACCAAATTGGTGTAATTCACTCACGTGAAAGAGTTTCCTTGGAAGTTATTCTGAAGACATTTTAGTATAGTATAGCAAAGGTGTAAATAAATTTAACAGACTGAATATACACCTTATGTAAGAGAACATTCTAAAACATAGATCGTAATAAGAGTTCAAAAGTCTAGAAACAAGCGATTACACTATGAGGAAACGCTGATAAGAATAAAATGAGTAAAGCTTAGTTAATAAAATAAGGTCACTAACGTAGACGACAATCGAAATAAAAAGACATAATGACGCAATTAAATGAAAGGAATATTTGCCACCAAAGCAAAGAAAGATGAATAGCCATCTCCTTTTAAACACATTAATCAGGTTTTCGATGCCTGATAACAACGGCTTCAGCAAACTTCAGAAGACTGGAGTTTGACTGCTTACTGATCACCTTGGAAGATTGCAAGGTATCGACCTGACGTCCTGTATCTAATATATGTTTTCTAGTTCCAGTGTTCAAAGCCGTTCTTTCTCTTGTTCTTAGGCTTTTTCTAACCTTTTCAAAAATTAAGGATATGCCCTCCTTTCTATTCGGCCAATGTATCTACTTTGGCGAGTATACGTACATTTATAAGCACAGTTGGTAGTAACATGAAAGGGGTGCTTTTCGACCTTTGATTGGGTTATTGAGCATGTTTTATCCAGAATCTATACTTTAACTGCCGGGTAACTTCTGACTAATGCATTGTTAAATCTCCTACTGATTATGTTTGCGACGTTATCACTTTTGAAGTTGAGATTTATAGACTTTGGCTTCTTATTGACTGTAGCCACTTAAGTCTTGTTTTCTTCAGATTTTTATATTTGTCAATAAATTTCTGTGGGTTGCATTATCCCTTAGGTACTTTTCAACGTTCATCAATTCTTCTTCTAGTTTGCTAGTGGTTCATAGGCTTTCTACCGTATAAAATAGTGTTTCGACCAATGCTTTCTTGTAACTGATTGAAAAAAAAACTATTGAAACTCAGGTAGAGGTCATTTCAAGTACTTTTTCAATAAACCGAATATTGAACTGTCCCGTCTCCTCTACATGACATGCTCCACTTTCTTGATATTGCCATACAACGTATGGAATAAAGATAAAGAGACATTCAGATTATGAAATGGAATGTTGAAATATAGAAACTGATCAATAACAGTTTTGAATACCTACAATTGGAAAGCCTTACAGAAGATGTACCTTAACATATGATGTTAGTGATCATCGAGTCATAATAGTGTTTCTTTTAATATTAAGCTTCCGGGTTCCCTTAAAACTGTGAAAACAGACAGTTGATTATTTATGAAAGTTTGAAGAAATTCAATTGATACCCTTTAATTCATCTTTAAAGCAGTAAAGTATTATACATAATGAAGTATTAGATGAAGTTTCGCAACAACACATTGAATATCTAAGAAACACTTAAAGATAATTTACTGAAAAGAAAGATCATTTCTAAGAAAATTAAGTGTTTAAAGTGAAACTGTAGTGAACAAGAACATTAGTGAAGACATCGGTTAAGTGCACTGGCGCGAAACTGGTAGGTCCTGGGTTCGAATCTCGAGAGTGCGGGATCGTGGATGCGCACTGCTGAGGAGTCCCATAATAGGACGAAATGGCCGTCCAGTGCTATTTTGCAATCAGTAGGGAATTCTGGTGACAGAACTTTTTACTGAAAGCAGTAGTTCACGTCAATAATAAAACAATCAAAAGTTCCATTTCATCACTACACTAACTCAATGTTCACTGGTACATTATTAGAACCGTTTTACGTTTAGTCCTCAAAATTTTGTTACACTGTTCTCTGGATTGTCTTTTCTTTTTTTTTCGTTTCAAACAGGATAAAATAACTAAATTTCAACAATTTTTACCAATGATTCATATTGTCTGTAATCCAGGCATACAATCACGTCATTGGGATCAAATGAGTGAAATTGTAGGCTTCGATATTAAACCAACAGAAGATACTAAATTAATGACATTTTTAGAATATGGTCTAAAACCATATATGGAACAATTAGAAGAAGTTGGTGCTGGAGCTGCTAAAGAACATCAACTTGAAATGGCTATAAATAAAATGAAAAATGAATGGAATTTAATGAAATTTGAATTGATACCTTACAGGGATACAGTAAGTAATCTTCATTTAGTTATCATTCAATTAAGTTCTTTCATACCTTTTATTAATGTCTGTAAGGTTTACTATATCAACTTTACCTAGACTACATTACTTCTTACTCACTTACTTACGCCTGTTACCCCTCGTGGAGGAGCATAGGCCGCCGACCAGCATTTTCCATCCAACCCTGTCCTGGGCGAACCTTTTCAGTTCATTCCAGTTGTTGTACATCTTTTTCATATCTGCTTCTATTTCCCGGCCTAAACTACGTTGATCACTTAAATTTATTTTTTATTTTTATTTTTCAACTTGGTGAGACCATAATCTATGGAACAATCAATCAGGTATAAGATAATAGGACTCGGATTTTGGCGCGAAATTCATTCATACATTTGGCTAAATAGAGTTTTGACATTATAGCTGATGTCAGTTCGTAATGAAAACCATAAATCTAATTCTTAACCTTAACCATAAACTATAAATCATAATTCTAGTTCCTCACACTGGTTTGTGACCCTGATTTGGTCCTAGTTATTAGGTGGACACTTTCAAGGTCACTAAGGTGTCGCACAAAGGTCATCCATAAATTATAGTCTCACCAAGCTTGTAACTTTTTTCGCATTATTAGGTTTCAGTAATTCGTTTGGCCAGTTTCTGTTCGCGGTATGCTCAGCTTAAATGAGTATTTCATTACTACCTATAATTACAAATTCTAGTGATATTTACTCGTTTTATAACGCTATCAAAACTAATTGGTATCAGTCATCAGGAAAATAAAAATATTATAGAGTTGAAATCATGAGCCACTTGAAGCTAGACCACCATGGAATACCTGGAAGCACTGGACGGCCGTTTCGTTCTATTATGGGACTCCTCAGCAAGTGGCTCATGATCTCAACTCTATAAAATTACTAAAATCTCCACCAAACCCCTTCTGAAAATAAAAATACTTCAGATTTATTATTATGACTACTCAACAAGTTGATGACTGTCTAAAATCAATGGCCAAATAGTCAGACTACTGGCGTTTGAGTTGACACTCAAGAATGTCGAATCTCAGTGTGCACATTAACACTGAATTGGAGGTATATCACATTGATGAGTCTCAGTTGTTATGCTTAATATAGAAGTTTATTTATTTTCCATTTGTAATTGTTGTTTGTTTACCTTAGGGAATATCAATATTATCAGCAGTTGATGATATACAAGTTGTATTAGATGATCATATTATTAAAGCACAAACAATGCGTAGTTCACCATATATTAAACCATTTGAAGAAGAAATGATTTCATGGGAAACGAAGCTAATTTCAATGAATGATATATTAGATGTATGGTTGAAAGTAAGTTACAACATAATAAGATAAACGTAAATTGAAGTATTTCACTATAGTTGACTCCATTCATTTTAAAAGAACAAGAATTATTATTTCAGCAGAACTACTCTGTTCATGAAAGTCATCTTCGTCATGAATTGGGATCATTTAAACTTTCTGTAGACTAAGTACTACTGTTATGAACGAGAACACAGTTTAGGACAACCAATGTATTTTAATACAAAATTACAGAGTGTTTCGGTAAAATATAAAAACTATGCCTAAAATACTTTATTTGCAAATATTCCATCAACTGTTCTTAACATTCTGTATGATTTTTCCAAGTCACAATTTCTTCTTACTTCCCTCTCTGTTTTTTCTTTCAATAATCCAATCTTAGCTTTCTGCTCCTATGTATTTCACTTCTGATTACTGTTACATACTACTTATGTCTGTCGACACAAGTAGCATAAACCATACTACTTTGTAGGTACCTAATACTAGCAAATCATTTTTCAACAATGTGAACCTACAATCTCACATGAAATTGAACCTGACCCTCAGGTTTCATGCTGTAAACAGTATCATTAGACTAAAGATTTGGAATCTATCACACATTAATGCACAATATTGCAAAGTTTCAAGATAGAATTAAATAGCTTCTTAATTTCAGTTCGTTGTAAAAATTCTATAACTTTTGAAATGTTTACAAAACATTCACAAAACTACCATTTAAATAGATACTATTTATCATTTTTATGATCAGAGTTCTCCATATTTACTACAAACATATAATCTTATAGTTGAGTCAATGCCCATAAAACTGGACGGCTGTTTCGTCCTATCGTGGGACTCCTCAATGGTCTAGTGGCTAAGCGCACGCGCGCGAGACTAGTAGATCCTGGGCTCGAATCTCGAGAGGCGAGATCGTGGATGCGCACTGCTGAGGAGTTTCACAATAGAACGAAATGGCCGTCCAGTGCTTCCAGGTTTTTCATGGTGATCTAGCTTCAATTGATTCATGATTTCAACTAGAAAATTACTGAAATCTCCAGAAAATACCCCCTTCTGATATAATCTTATGGTTAAAATCTAAAATACAGGTACAAGCTACATGGTTATATTTGGAGCCAATATTTTCATCTGAAGATATTTTAGCACAAATGCCTGAAGAAGGTCGTAAATTTAGTATTGTTGATGTAATATGGCGTGAATTAATGACTGAAACAGCAATAAATCCAATTTGTTTAATAGCTACAAATCAAAAAGATATGTTCAAACGATTAAATGATGCCTATTTATTACTTGAAGAAATACAAAAAGGATTAAATGATTATTTAGAAAAGAAACGATTATATTTCCCACGGTTAGTTGTATAATTTATTATTTGATTATCTATTTTTAATTGCATGTAATGAATTCTTCGGTGGAACACATACCTAAATCAGTTTCAGTTTCAGTTTGGAAAGGACAGGAGGCTTGATGGCCTGTGTTAGTCCTGGCAATGATGGTCTCTCAGTTGATCCAACTTTCTTTTGAAAGAGTCGACGAATGGCGCCTCAACCACGTGCTGAGGTAATGAATTCCACTCGTTGATGATTCGATGGGAAAGTCGATAGTCATCTGACAAGTAATTCGTTCTGGGCCTGTGAACATTTTTGGGGTGTCCTCAGTGTTATTCATCGTGTATGTATCTGTACCTTGATGACCAATATGCATCACAATTCACTTGGAAGTATTTATAGGCAATTGCCAGGTTTCTCACAATTCAGATAATTTCTCCAGGTCGTTTTGGATTTCTAAGCTATCACCCTTACTAAATGGCTGAAGAAACAAATGAATTCCAATGGTCAAATAAGATCACAGGATAGACAGACATCTTCCTCTATTGTGAAACATTTGGTTGAAACTGGTCATAAGGTTGATATCAAGTCAGCATTTGTAGTGTTGTACAAAAGCCTTCAAGGACGTATACTAAGGTTTATTGAAGCCTTGGCTAGACGGAAATTGTAGTCCCCTTTATGTGTTCAAAAACAATTTGTTCTTAGGAAGACGAAGATTATCAGAACTATATGATGATATATTAGCGCAATACATTTCGAACAATCTGATCACACATATACTTGTTAAGAACATTTTTTATATGAAAATTAAAAGGTCAACTAGGCTAGAAATGGGGGTAAGAATAGACAAGGATAATAATGATAAAAATAATGTGAAAACAATTTGACACCTAATCACTCTGGATAATAAGCAGATATTACCAGGGTAGGTTTTCGAATACACAAAGAGGGTTTGCATTTTCGTATGCCTAAGACTTCAATAAACCTTAGTATACAACACCACAAAAACCGACTTAAGATCAATCTTATGGCCTGTTTCGATTATATGTTTGGCAATAGAGGATGATGGATGTTTATCCTCTACTCTTATTGGGTCATTTGATTCTATTTGTTTCTGCAACCATTTTGGTACATGTTCACACACTCTAATTTTCAAATCACGATCGCTCCTCCCTATCTACGTGTGACCACACACACATTTAAATTGGTAAACGCAATGGGATGTGACAATCGTTTTCATGTATTTTAGGTTATGGATAAAGCATGGACCTCGTTCTTTCTTTGATAATGACCTTCGCTGCACAAAACGTTTTGTTGATGACTGATTTAAGCCTTTGTTTCAATAAAAGGCTATTTGAATCACCTCTAAATGGTAAGGTGATGCAGACAGGCTTTTTCTCCACCAAGGCTACAGTAGGTGTCACTGTGCCATGAACTTTCCATCTATTGATAAATTTAGGTGGATAACCATTCCCCATTAATGTCTTGTTTAACAACTTAACATCATCAATGGCGTCGTTTGTGCAAATACAATCAAGCCTGTTAAATAGGCACCTTACCAAATCCCGTTTGTATTGCACAGGGCAATAACTACAGTAACTAAGGTATTGACGTCGGTTTTCGAAAAATGGATCGTTTGATTGAGCCATCTTCTCGTCTGCTTAGAAGTACGTCTAGGAAGGGAAGTTGGTCGTTCTTCTCCTCTTCGCATGAGAGACTGATGTGGTTAAAAAAGACTATTGACATAATGTGACTAAGTTTCTGATTGGATGATTAACTATACTGCTACTAGGTTTAGTAACGTCCCAGAATTTTCCGAAAAACCAAGGTCGTCTAAAATACTGTAAAACACTGGATTTTCTGTACATAAACGAACTTTGGAGCAAAGCGTTTTCTTCCATATTTCGCACCTTTTCTCTCGTGTTCAAGTTGGTATGTAGATTTAGCCTGAGGGTTACTAGAAGAGCTTAGGAACAGAGTCTAACGTTCTATTAGAAGACTTATCAGAAATATTTAAGAAGTTGTAGTTCACCAGGATGGTTGAATCCGTACAGTTAGCTTAGTTTGTTATGTTTCTTTTAAATGTTTTTATTTGCTTTATTGTTAGATTCTTCTTCTTATCCAATGACGAATTATTAGAAATTTTATCTGAAACAAAAGATCCTCAAAGGGTTCAACCACATTTGAAAAAGTGCTTCGAAGGTAATTTATAGAAAAATGTGATTTATAGATGTTACGATTTGTCTGTTACTTAGTGGAGGATGACGAACTTCTATCGATGAAGTTACAATTTGGTCACTAATTCAAATAGCTTGTCATCATGTGTACTATGTTTTGATTTTAGACAGTTGAGATTAGTAGGTAGGAAATTCTAGAACTGTATTTCATGCTTGATGGTACTCTTCAATAAACAAGAACGAGATGGATATCTAATGCTCTTTCGTTCCCTTGAACCTTCAGGAATAATATCAGACTGATATGCAAATCATCCCAAAAAATTACAAAAGTTTTAATCAAAGCACCCAATATTACTATTGTTGTTTAATGTTCGTAAAATAGGCATAAAATTTCAATTAGTGTCCACATTTCAGACGGTATATGTATATATGTGGTGTATACTATTTATATCGACAAAAATAAGTAGTAACACCAGTCAGGAAAGGAATGCCTGGAAGCAGAAAGTAAGGAAGATTGAATCGAAGAGAACGGAAACAGAAAGTAGTTGCTATGACAATGAAGGAACAAGAGAGTTTGAGACAATTGATAGGGGATTTGCAAATGAAGTCTTGAACTTACGGTTTTCACAATTGATGATACAACTCTGTAATTTTGAACTCAAGAACATTTGTTTGTCCCCACCCATATTCTTGTTCACTACACAGATGTATACATAACATTCATTTGATTAAAACAAACTTTTCATTCACAATTTTTCATTACAACAAAAGCTATTCGAAAAGGAAATTTTTTAGTTTAAAATCTATTGCATTTCAATTTAAACAAGAGACTGATCAATTGTAGTCCTAAATAACAATGGGAAGATACAAGTAAACAACACCAAGTGACTTAAAACTTCACCCCATTGCGCAAGCAGGTGGCTATCAGGACGTGATGGCTTTTGAAGCGAAAAGGTACTGGGTTCGAGTCCCAAAGTAAACATCAACTCTGAGATGCAGGTATATCCAGCTTACGAGTCTCAAATAGGTCTAAACAAGTGTCCTTGCATTTCACTACTAGCCACTATCCATCTTTGCTTATAAAGCTTCTGGCTTCAAACAATATCGAGAAAGCCCGCACAGGATGCACATATGCCAACAAGAGACTGATCAATAGCAGTCCTAAATAACAATGGGATGATACAAGTAAACAACACCAAGGGAATTGTTGCTGCTTGTTTTCATTGATATTTTATAGAGATCTTATCTATTATTCTATTTTTCTAACCCTTTATCAATCTATTCAACATTCTTGCTTACTTGTTTGTCCATTTAGGTATCAGTCGTTTAATATTTACAGAACAACAAGAAATTATTGGGATGACATCAGCTGAATCTGAATCAGTACCGTTTGTTACAAAAATTCATCCAGCTAAAGCTAAGGTAAGACAGATAGAAAGAAAGATGTAAGTCACATTAACTATAACTTGGGGATATGAGGATCCAACATTATTTCGTGGGGGAGAATAAATTAGGAAAATTTAAAGTCTAGATATAAACTCTGAATCTTCAAAAAAAGATGAGGTGTTATATGCCGACGAGAATTATGAATGGTAACTTTTGAGAACTATTTATAGACGGATACGATACATATATTTTAGTTATATAATTGTTATGTAACTAAAATACACATATTCACGTTCTCCTTACCATAAGCTTTATTTTGACCCATAGACCATTATTAGACGATTTACCGTTCTTAAGTTATTCCTAGTCTATTAATTACAGTTTTCCACATTCACAGCCACTTTTGACCAGATCTTGTACAAATGTTATTTTCTATTTTATGGTACGATGTGGTCTGTTTAGTTTGTATATAAATCCAGTATGTTTGAAACACATGATTCATATGGCAGGGGCTGTTATTAGTGTTCTCGACTCAACAGGCAGGGCCCGACAGGAAAGAAGACAGATAAGGATTGTAGACTGCTCGTACGGGTTTACGCGTCATTGGTCCGGTCAATAAATCACTGTTCTATAATTGGCTGTTGATAAGATCCTCAATACTAAGCTAATTTCGTTTCTAGCTTCCATAATGACAAATATCCCTCCACGATATGAATAAACGAGAAGTCTTAATCACTGTTATACTTTAAAGAGAGTTTGAGTTCCATTTCCTAACTTTCTCTAATTCATCATCAAACTTTCCTCTTTAGTTTTATTCTCTTTTCTAACATTTCGTTCATAATATCACTTCTTAGTTCCTGAAACTTAGCCCCAAACTACATGTATTCCTAGTGGTATCGCAGATGAAGTTCTTTACTCTTCAATAAGTCTTTAATTGGTGATAAAGGCTTTCAATGTTATTATGAATAAACGGTTCGCTATTCTGATTTCTCTAAACTCAACCGCAATTGTTTGTAGTCTTACAAATGTAGATAAGTTCGAAAGGTGAATGGTTACTACTGGACTGATAAAACGTGTACTACTTTGATTCGAACAAAATGAAGACATAAGAAGAAAATGAAAGTCATCAACAACTCATTATTCAAGAAATGATGTAAGTACACATCTTACAGAACGAAATCGAGATTCACAATATTCTCCATGTAACATTATCAAACAAATAAGATCATATATACTTGTTTACTCATTTTAACTGTTGTATAAAGGTAATAGACAGATAGATGTTCTTATTTTTTGTTATAGGGTATGGTTGAAAAATGGTTATTACAAGTTGAAGATGTTATGTTAAGCAGTTTACGGAAAGTGATTGCTGATAGTGTTCATGCATATCCTGATATTTTAAGAAAAAAATGGGTATTGGATTGGCCAGGTCAAGTAAGATTCCTAATAGAATATAAGAAAAATTAATTATAGTCTAGTTCTTATTTCATAATGAATATAATGGGCTTTTTTCTTTTTGAATTTAAGGTTAAGCATAACATTTTCGGTCAGTCAGCTACAACGTAAGACTAGGCACATATATGCATCGGTCTAAGTTGCCATACTTCATTAGCACAACAAGATGAATACCAAATCCATAAAAGCGGTTACTTCAGTAGTAGTGTAAAAAACACTCCATACAAGGATGTGATACATGTAGGATTCGGTTATTTATTCTCCGAAGAAGTGGCTTACATTGAGTCATTGTATGTAGTTTTATTCTCACGGTTTAAGGGAAGACAAAGAATGTATACACCTACACCAATGTGATCGATTCTGAGGTATGTCACCCGGTCTCTAACCACTGGTTACGATAGTCGCTCGGACCCCAACATCGTTCAAACCAGAAACTAGTGACTTTATGTACTAATGCCTCATTTTAGTTTGGCCACCCCCTCTGCTATAGTAGGTTGTTGCTGATGGTATCCATCCAACGGACATTCAGTATCTTGTGTACACAACTGTTTATAAATACTTGTACCTCTTTGATGACGATTGTAGTGGTTCTCCAAGTTTCAGCTCCGTGCAGTAGGACTGTCTTGACGTTCACATTGAAGATTGTGACTTTGATACTAGTTGACAGTTGTTTTGAGTTTCATATGTTTTTCAACTGTAGGAATGTGGCCCTAGCTTTGATAATATGTTAAGCGATTGCCTTACATTAAAATAACGTACATTAAATTATCAAACAGAATCAACCATTACCATAATGTCTTTGTTGCCAATGTCATTCAACTGATCAAATGGCAGTCTAATAGCTAAATTGACTGTACTAGTATCATAGTATCATTTATTTGATCTGAAATAGTATGTTAAAATAAACAGAAAAACTTGGTTTCTATTGGTTATCAATACTTACTTAAAATCCTGATCAGATATGATGTTTTATTTTACTTTACTCATTACTTTGTCAGTGAGTTGTTTAAGCTACAACTAACCCCATATAATATATGACTTACAATATACTACTCAAATATCGATAGTCAGTAGTACACTAAATGATTGTTCATCATTACTATGTTATATAATATAGATTTATTGTTTATTTTTTTATTTTCATAGTGGTTGGTTAAAGTTAGACATTAACACTGTTGGATGCCTGTTAAGTGCCCCGGCACAAGACTGGTAGGTCCTGGGTTCGAATCTCGCGAGTGCGGGATCGTGGATGCGCACTGCTGAGGAGTCCCATAATAGGACGAAACGGCAGTTCAGTGCTTTCGGGTTTTCGATGGTTGTCTAGCTTCAATGGACTCATGATTTCAACTATGGAAATACTGAAATCTCCACAAAACCCCTCCTGATCTATTTTTTTTATTCCTGATAGGTTGTTATTTGTGTATCAAGTATTTATTGGACAAAAGAAGTGCAAGAATCTATTGAAAATAATCAATTAAATGAATATCATAATAAATGTAATCAACAAATTGATGATATTGTACAATTAGTAAGAGGTAAATTAACTAGTGGTGAACGTATCACATTAGGTGCACTTACAGTGATTGATGTACATGGTAAGTAAATAGAATTGATCATTGTGATCTAACATTTATATCTTCTTGTTGATTGAACGCTATATATTCGGATCCTAAGCTATTATCGTAATCCCCCAAGCTAGAACTACACAGCGACTTGAACACGAGAGAAAAGGCGTAAAATATACGCGAAACACGTTACTCCAATGGTTCATTAATGTACAGAAAATATAGGGTTTTTATAGTATTTTAGAAGTTCTTGGGTTTCCCTGAAAATTCTAGAGTGCTACTGAATATAGTAGCAGTGTAGTAATCAGCCAATCAGAAACTCCACATGTGACTTTTCATTTTCACGATATTTCTAGCAAAACTTCTAATCAAACGCTGATTGGATAAAATACTTCTTAATGTTTCCTGAGCTTATTATGTCTATTGCAAGAAATTTTCACAATCGCCCCAACACAAATAAAGTGACATTGAGTATTTCTACTAGTATTGTGGTGTGTGCTATTTATATTGACAGATGTAAGTCAGATGTAACACCAATCGAAAGTGAAATAGCTGTCAATAGGAGGTTTAGAATATTGCACTGAGGAAAACAGAAAAGGAAAAAGAAAGGGATCAAGAGATGGAAGAATCATGAAGGATGTAAAGGACAACGGATGAAAGATGTGCAAATAAAGTATTTAATGTGCGGTTTTTATAATTAATCAAGATACTCTATAATTTTGAATTAAAAAAGGATAGTAAGCAAAGATGGACAGTGGTTAGCAGTGGAATCCAGTTCGACGCGCGTTTCGCCCCACTTGGGACTCGTCAACTGGATGTACCTGCATCTCGGAGTTGATGTTCACTCTGGGACTCGAACTCAGTACCTTTTCGCTTCAAACATCATCGCGTTATCCACTTAGCTACTGAGTACTGATAGCCACGAATCTGAGATACAAAAATTAAATAGATTTACTGTAGTTTATAAACATTAAAATAATTTACGATTACTTAATTCATGGGTCGAGCTACTGTTTAAATTATATCCATGGCCGGATATAACGGATGACATTATTATTATTTTATTTTTAATTTTGTTATCATTTGTTTGCCATTTCCCGCCTCTTTCCGTTTGCATCCTTCCCTATCTAATTACTTACATACTTCTTATTACTTAATGATTTTAATGTTTTGTGATCACTATTCTAAGTCTATTTACCCACGTTTGACCTCCTATTTCCAATGTTTAACTATTGATAAGACTTTTGTTATCGTAATTTAATATTTTTACTACTATCAGTGTGCCTGTCTTCCCACTTTCTTACTCGACACGATCTATGGTGATTCCCCAACTAAAGGATAAGTTGCCTGGTTATGCCACTTCTATGTGTATCTATGAATTCAGCTGCTCCTGTGGAGAAAGCTATATTGGGCGCACTACCAGACAACTGAACCAAAGAGTTAGTGAACACCTCCCTTCGTGGTTAGGAAAAGGTATGGTCAAGTCGATACGGAGCTCGATTCTTTCACACTTGATTAATAGCGGTCATGAAGTTGACAGAAACCAGTCTTTTAAAGTTATTTATCGTATTCCTACTACTTTTCCTTAAGGGGTTCAATCTCGTCTCTTACACATAGCAGAAGCTATAGGAATTCGATCCAACAACCCAAGTCTTTGTGTTCATAAGAAATTTGTAACACCCTTATCTCTCCCTTGGCCTTAATAAATAATTTTATTTTCCATACTCTTTCTTCGTTTATTTTTCTTCACCCCCCTATCAATTATTTACTTATAATTTTTCTAATATTCGCTCCACCGTTCAATTATCTAAACACTTCTTATTACGTAATCTTATGAATGAATGTATGAATGTTATGAATGTTATTTCAGTGTCTATATCTTTCTAATCATTGACCTATTTTCCTATTATGTAACATTGATTCAAGCCTTTTATTATTCTTATCACAACTAGTACACCTGTCATTACATTATCAATTTGTACTTTTTACTTATTATTATTTTTAGTTATGTAATCTATTCCACGGTTATCATTGACTCATAAACTGCTTTGATTGGTTTAATAATTTCGTATATGGATATAAATATTACTGTATATTAGAGTAAAGCCTGATGAGGATCTAATCGAAAACAATATTGTCCGCTTACATGTGTTGTTCTAATTATGATAATAACGATGGAAAAATGGAGGTGATACAGGGTAGGAGTAACCGTAATATAATTGTTTAGTGATCTCATCGATTGTTAGATCAGAGGTTATGTAATACATGGAATACTGGAATAATATTGAAATGATATTTTAAAAAAAAGGATAAGTATCGAAAAAATTGTTTAAACCTACTTGTAAAGTAATAATTAAATCTAATAATTTCATAGTTGAAAGCGTGAGTCAATTGAAGCTAGACCACCATGGAAAACCTGGAAACAATGGACGGCCGTTTCGTCCTATTATGGGACTACTCAGCAGTGCGCATCCACGAACGCTTTCAACTATGAAATATACTAAATCTCCACAAAAACCCCTTCTGATAATTAATATAATCATATGCTCACTAGTGACTTCGAGAAGTATATCCAGGAGCTCTAGTGAGAAGCAGTGACCAGTGGAGTTCAAAATCACGTCTGTCGTGAGATAGGAACTCACTGAAGACAATTGGTGAATGGTTGCTCAACTTCGTGGATCAGTTGAAGTTAGATATTAACACCGTTGGATGCCGTCTCAGTGGTCTATCGGTTAAGGGCTCCGGCTGGAGACTGGAAGGTCCTGGGTTCGATTCTCGCGAGTGCGGGTTCGTGAATGCGCACTGCTGAGTAGTCCCATAATAAGACGAAACAGCCGTCCATTGTTTCCAGGTTTTCCATGGTGGTCTAGCTTCAATCGACTCACGCTTTCAACTATGAAATATACTAAATTTCCACAAAAACCCCTTCTGATAATTAATAAATAAAACCAATAAATTGCATAGTATGAGAAGAAGTGGAACGTGCTTCTTTTCCGTTTTACAAGTAATATCAAACTACTAATTTCTCTTTAAGCGTTCGCGCACGAGACCGAAAGTCCTGGGTTTGAGTCCTGTATGCAGGATCGTGGATGCACACTGCTCAGGAGTTCTATACTAGAACGAAACGACCGTTTAGTACTTTCAGGTTTTCAGTGTTGGCCTAACATTGATCGACTCATTAATTCAACTATTAAACTATCCAGTTTTCTCCATTTTTGAAAAATGTAATAATCCATTATTTTCTTGAACACTCTGAATTTTTTTTATAGCACGGGATGTAGTAACATCTATGGTTAAGAATAAAGTGAGTTCAGTTCAAGATTTCGAATGGTTAAGTCAATTGAGATATTATTTCCTACCAGAAGAATCGAATAAAGTAACTGTATGCCAAATAACAACAGAATTAGATTATGGGTAACTGTTTATTAAAATAATTTGCACTTATTAATCATTTTGATTTATTAACGTAGAGATATTAAGTTGACTAAAATAAGTTTGCATCCATCGATTTAGTTATGAATAATTTATAAGGTACAAAACGAATTGCATATATGTAACCATTCAAACCTAACTCAATCAATATTCGGCAGTAGGAACATTCCTGCTAGCTGACTGAAGTTACAAACGTCATGAACATTATATTCGGAACCAGTTACTCGGTGATATCATGTTAATCATATACTCCTAATGTTCGAAGTTTAAGCCTAGTTAGAGGGTGTTACCTAAATTATGTCACTAGGGAAAATCAATCAGGATTAGTTTCTTTTCCTAAATTGTCCGAGGTGATTTCAAAAAGCAAATAAATGTAGAGTACAAATTTACAAGTAGACGTCAATATGACCATTCAGTCACTATAAATTATTATAATTTGACTGAAACACTAAAGGTCATACACTGAAAATTTGGGGAAACTTAATAAATTCAGCAAAAATCCAGATACAAATTGATCTACCACTATATAGATAACTGTAGCAAACAAATTTAGATTTTAAGCATGAAAATGTAAATATGAAAATCAATAAACTTACAATACTTACAACTGATTGATCACTGGGTAGTGATCAATGTCATGTATGTCAGGTCCTTCTTAGTGTAGATTGAATCCTATCAACCAAATTGTAATGTGGTCACTAGTCCAGGTGACTCAAAATTGCATGTTTTGTGTTGAGATAAGATTTTGGTTGGCGACAGTTAACAGGAAACCCTGAACCTAGGTTTTTTTTGCTACTTGGCACTCGTCAGCAAGGTGTATCTATAATCTTGAGGGAACTGATGCTCCCTGACGGATTTGATCCCGTGTCATCCTGCTTTATTGTCAGACATTACCACTTGACATAGGACAAGCTCCTACAAGTTTATAAACATATTTCATTATATATTTTCGGTTAATTAAATAACTGTACTTCCTTCACTTAATAAGAAATTACTTTGGTATTTCTTTTCTTAAATTAAAGTTATGAATATTTAGGCAATACTCCAAGATTAGTGATTACACCATTGACAGATCGATGTTATCGAACACTTATGGGTGCATTGAAATTAAATTTAGGTGGTGCACCAGAAGGACCAGCAGGAACTGGGAAAACGGAAACATGCAAAGTAAATTTTATTTTCAATTTTTATTTATGATAATGCATTCTAGAATAAACTAGTTTCTGTGTTAAATATTCGACATTTATCATTGTTTAAATACTTAAATACTGATAATACTGAGCGGGGTGTTCAAAAACAAAGTAAATAGATCTGTAGAACTCTAAATAAATATCGGTAGCTAATGAAGTCAAATGTACCCATCGTTTATCGGCTTGATGGTAGACTAGAATTATACAAGCCTAACATCCTACTACGATTGATCGTCTCATTTCCAGGAACATTAATGTATAATCTGTTAAGAAAAATACAAAAGACCTTAATATGCCTGACGAACTCATACGATTACTCTGTCAAATCAAAGACACTCAAATTGATAAAGACGAACTGATTGTACTCTTAGATGTCACAGAATTAGTTACATCATTTGAGTTGAATCTACCAAAGTGTACTAGATCCTTGCTCATCACCGACTAATAACTAAGTAATGTCTATAGTCATATTTTTTAGTCGTTACTTCTGGTCATAGTCCATATGATTATCAAATTGAGAGACTAGGGCTAACGGCTAGAAGTTTACACTAGTAAATAAAAAAATTGTCTATTGTATAACACATTCAACTAAGTAGCAAATACAACTAGTCACCCTCAGAAGAACGATTTCTGTTTTGTCATGCAGTAATATAGAATGTCGAAGATTGATCTAGTTATTTCCTGTAGAAGTTTATTGATCATTAGGATACAAATATTTAAACAAACAGGATTGTAATTAATCATAAAATGTATAACTCTAGACGATCATTGGAATGGGAAGTTTGCTTATTAAATGAACTTTGGAGACCAATGAAATCTTTCGAGTAAGAACAGCGGTAACATTTTTTTTATATCTTTACTGTTACAAATAATATCAGTCTAAAATCAACAATCTCCACGACCCTATACTGATAATTATCATGTGTTCACTAGGGACTAGCTTCAAGATGGATTTCTTGGAGTTCTAGTGGGAAGCCGTGACCAGTGGAGTCCATTCTATGTCGGCTGTGAGACATGCGTCTACCTCAGACAATGGATGAATGGTTTCTCAAGATCATGAATCAATTGAAGTTAGACAATAACACCGTTCGATACCAGCTCAGTGGTCTACAGTTTAGGCGTTCATATGTGAGACTGAAGGTCCTGGGTCTGAATGTAGCGTGCAGGATCGTAAATGAGCACTGCTGAGAAGTGCCATACTGGGACAAAACTGCTGTCGCATACTTCCACGTTTCCAATGGTGGTCTAGCATAGATCGATTCATGAACTCAACTATTGAAATTGTTTTATATCTGTCTTCCTTTCTATACTATATCCTTATATACAACCTTTCTTTTATATATTACCACCACTAAATTAACTTCTATGAATCCAGTGTTCATCTTGTTGTGCTAACGAGGTAATGGCAACTTGCACCGATGCATATATGTGCCTGGTCCTACGTTGTAGCTGACTGACTGACTTATCTCACTGAAAACAATGCAATTTCCTTATTAAATACAATAGTATAGCTTTAGCCTTGAGCCACATATTTTATTCAAGGGTTGATCAAACCAAAGTATGTGAAATGTGATCTGAATCTATGAAACTCTAATGAGTAGTCAAATATTTAGTTACTTAACTCCTGTTTCACATTCATCATCGTTAACAAAAAGAGCATTCCAACTCTGTCGATTTCTTAAGGCTTCATTTCATTTTATACCTTTTACAAATCAGGACTTAGCTAAAGCTATTGCAAAACAATGCGTTGTATTCAATTGTTCCGATGGTCTTGATTATCGTGCAATGAGTAAATTTTTCAAAGGATTAGCACAAGCTGGTGCATGGGCATGTTTTGATGAATTTAATCGTATTGAATTAGAAGTATTATCAGTAGTGGCTCAACAAATTCAATGTATACAAACAGCTATCAGTGCTGGATTGAAACGTTTTCTATTTGAAGGTACAGAATTAAGTTTAAATCCAACGTGTACAATGTTTATTACGATGAATCCAGGTTATGCTGGACGTCAAGAATTACCAGATAATTTGAAAGTAAGTTTACACTGATTACACATTCTTGAAAAATATTGTCATTCAATTAAATATCATGTTGATTCTGGATAAAATAGATACCACTTTAACCGACCGACCAATCCATAAACTAATTGATTCATTTAATACGTACCCAGTGAGAATGTTTTATAAATACAGTTTACATTGGCTTAGATGATATTCATTTTGAGGTTTACGGTTGAACATTCCTCATCAATTCATCTAGTAATGTTTGTTTGAATCTTCGCATCGATGTGTTAGGACTGCAACTGAGATGCAGGTACATCCAGCTGACGAGTCCCAAATAGGAATTTCATTAACTTTACTGTTTGATAATGCAATGAAAAGACGAAGGTTATCAGAATTATTTTATTTCTTTACGCAATACATTATGAACAATCTGATCATACATATAAGTGTTAAAACACTATGGATAAGGTTTCAATAAACCTTAATATACGTCCTTGAAAGCTTTTGCACAAAACTGCAATGTTTGACTTGATATCAATCTTATTACCGGTCTCAACAAAGTGTTTCTCAATAGAGGAAGATATTTGTCAAACTCATGGCTCTCAGGTGGTTGTTTATATTAAGTGTTCAGAAAGATTCTAGGAGTTTGATCCATGGTGGGAACATAATCGCACATTGAGGAAGAGTCATATACTAGGACGAATCAGCCATCCAATGCTCCTTATTTTTCAAATATACTTTAACTGAGATCAGTCTGTGACGAACAAAATACACAGATCAAATGAATCTTCATAAAACGAGTGATAACTAGGTTTAAAAGTAACTCGGTTTCCCTAACTGAATAAAATTCAAAATAAGGATGACCAGATATAGATTTATTTGATTATCAAACGTATACAACTGACATTACCCAAAATACACTTCTTCAATATGCGTTCATACATCGATAGCTGGTCAGATTTGATTAAACTATTTACGAAACAATGACTGGGTGTTACATTCCATCATTGGTCACTGAATTCTGTAAAAGACTGACTTTCTCCTTGAAAAGTGAAGACTATTGAAAGCTGCATTTTAATTATACTACCACGAAGTTCTGCAACAGTGATTAGACTCCAATAATTGCAATTTCAAAGTCGTTAATAGTTATTTATATTTGCCAGCACGAAGTCTTTAATGACAAAACCAGTGTTTAATCAAACAGATGCTTTTTGGCTAATATTAGAATCCAAGAAGCACATTTTTATTTAGAACTGGATGTATCTGCATCCGAGAGATGATGTTCACATAGACTTAAACACGATATTTTCCACTTCAAAAGCCAATGAACTATCCATTGAAGCATTGGCCAGTAACTTGTCTAACTGGTATGTGTTTTGTGAAATAATGCGAGTATCAAAACAGTCTGCACAGGATTTACGTATACCAATAAAAAACTAGTTGAAAATCTTATCTTGTATATAACAATGGGATGATCCAAGTTCAGTTAGTAATGTTTGTTTGAATCTTCCCATTGATGCCTAGGACTGCAACTGGTCAGTCTCTTATTTGCCATATGTGCATACTGTGCGTGTTGCCTCGATATTGCCTTAATTCATAAGCATTATAAGCAAAGACGGATAGTGGCTAGCAGTGGAATATTCAAACAAACAATACTAAGTGAATTAAAACTTCACTCCATTGCACAAGCAAGTGGTTATCAGGACTCAGTGGCCGAGTGGATAACGCGATGGAGTTTGAAACGAACGGTACTGGGTTCGCGTCCCAGAGTAAACATTAACTCTGTGATACAGGTACATCCAGCTGACGAGTAATAAATAGGACGACACGCGCGTCCTCGATTCCACTGCTAGCCATTATCCATCTTTGCTTATAATAAGCTGATCAGTTAGCAAGAATTTATTTGAATATCTTCAAGTTTTTTATTGTTGTGTATATCTTAAAATTAGGTTCTATTTCGTTCAGTTGCTATGATGGTTCCTGATTATGCACTTATCGGTGAAATATCTTTATATTCAATGGGTTTCATTGATGCTAGATCGTAAGTTTATTCGTAATTTAAATTCTGTATATAATTATTCTATAAATAGTTATATTTTAGTCTGGTATACAAAACGCTTAAGAGTTTAGCTTGCTTGCTTAATTTAGACAGTAAAGAAAACTGTCATCTTAAAGCTTAGAACAAAATCGAAAAAAGGAACTTCCTCCTAAAGCCTTATGCACGAAATTAGTTCTATTTGGCAGATATGAAAATATTCACATACATAAAATTAACCGTGGTGAGGGAAATTTAGCCTCACGACTTATCAAATTAAATGGAAACATAAATACAGTACTTCTTGGAGTTTACTAGGATTTTTCTCGAAGAAAACTTAATAGCTATAAGTAATTATGAATATTTCAGCGTCCTCAGATTTCATCGCTTACATCACAGACTCACGCAAGTTAGATAATCATTGAAAATCAAGAATCACTAGATGCATATTTCATCCTAGAGTGGAAAACGTCAGCCGTGCACACATTTCCCTGCCACATGGAATCGAACCCAGGACTTTCAGCATGGCGAACTAATGCTCAACCTCTAAACCTTTGAACTGGGCAATCTATGAGACTGTATATGGTATTACATATTAATGGAAAACTGAAAATCCTCATCAGAATACTATCGTTTCATTTGAAAGTGGTCATGTTTATGTTCGAATGGTTTTTAATAATTCCTAATAATTCCGAATTTAAAATCAACAGTCTACAAACAATAACATACTAACACCTATCTATTTATTTATTTGAATATATTTGAACACATAAATATTGATACAAAGGGGCACCGAATACATATGCGCCACACAAGCCACTCGGTTTGTATGTGATCTGTGACACTCCTCCGGTGCGCAGACCTAAGCAGGTCGTTTCCTCAGGGGGCCGCACTCCAAGCCTTTGACCTAAAGGTCTAATCCACAACGTTAGGGGATCCAATCCCATGGTAGCTGACGACTAACAGTAGGTTCACACGCCATTTTTCTTTCAGGATCGTGGGGCCTATGTGCCACATTGGTTTGGAATCAGGGTTTATCAACTCCCCTAAATGAACCAACCCGGTTAAAGCGCCGGATATTCGCTTTTCATCTTCTCAATTTCGTAAACAACACTTCTACTGAGAGAAGGCAGTAAGTAGAACTTCCCTGGCAGTGGCTGTATACGCGTGGTCATTTGAGAGCATTTCAAGAGGGAGAGCTAACTCTCCCCATCCTCTACCGTACCATAGCATTTGGAAGGGGGCGAAATGTGACTATGAACACACAAACTAATCCCAAACAGAATCTCTTGAACAGCTATTTCATCCCCTATCCAACTCATTCTTACACCTATTGATCTAACTTAGAATTGAACATCTACAATCATTAGGTCCAATGCCCAAACTTTATTCATGTTTCTTTTTTCCCCATTATTAATACATTTTTCATTAGATCATTTGTATTATTTTTCTTCATTTAGTTTAGCTAGTAAAATTGTAGCTACATATCGTTTATGCTCTGAACAATTATCATCACAACATCATTATGATTATGGTATGCGTGCTGTTAAATCTGTATTAACAGCAGCTGGTAATTTACGTCAAAAATATTTAAATGAAAATGAATCTGTATTATTATTAAAGGCAATTAATGACGTAAATTTACCAAAATTCTTATCCCAAGATATACCATTATTTGAAGGTATTATATCTGATCTATTCCCTGGGATACAATTACCTAAAGGAGATTATGATCGATTTATTAATTGTTTATATGAACAATTAGATCAACATCAATTACAATCTATACCATGGTATATTAATAAAATATTACAAATATATGAAATGATTCTTGTTAGACATGGTTTAATGATTGTTGGTGAAACATTAAGTGGTAAAACACAAGCATATCAAATATTAGCTAATACATTAATAAATTTAATTGAAACAAATCAAACTACTAATGAATATTCAGTAGAATATAGTATAATTAATCCAAAATCAATAACAATGGGTCAATTATATGGACAATTTGATAATGTATCACATGAATGGTCTGATGGTATATTACCTATTATATTTCGTGAATATTCTACTATACAAGATAATAAACGTAAATGGATTATATTTGATGGACCAGTTGATGCTATATGGATTGAAAATATGAATACTGTATTAGATGACAACAAAAAATTATGTTTAATGTCTGGTGAAATTATACAAATGTCATTATTAATGAATTTATTATTTGAACCAGCTGATTTAGAACAAGCTAGTCCAGCAACTGTATCAAGATGTGGTATGATTTATATGGAACCAGAACAATTAGGTTGGAGACCAATGGTTAAATCATATATTGATTATCAATTACCTAAAAATTTAACAAATGAATTAAAAGAATTAATTAATGATTTATTTGAATGGCTTGTTGATCCATGTTTAGAATTTATAAAATTGAATTGTAGACAATTAGTTTCCATATCAAATTTACATGCTGTTAAACAATTAATTACATTATTTGATTGTTTATTAGATGAAATAAGGCATTGGTGTACATTAGATCAAAGTAAGTTGATGGTTTATAATATCAGTTTAATATTGATTTATTTATTTAGACACATAAATATTGGTGCAAGGGGGCACCAGATACATATGTGGCACACAAATCTTATTTGATTTGTGTTAGTGCTCAAACCAAAACAGGTGGTTTCCTAATGTGGCCGACCTCCCAGCCTTCGACCTAAAGATCTGATCCACAAAGCAGTGGAGCAACGTGAGGAGATACAGTCACATGGTAGTCAGCAACCGATGATTGGTTCATACGCCATTCGTTTGCTCACGATACTGGAGCCCATGTGCACCATTGGTTTGGAATCTGGGTTTTCCAACTCTCCTAGGCGAACTTTCCGTATCCACCAACCAGGTTAAAGTACCGGACATTCGCTTTTCGTCCTCTCAATTTCGTAAACAACACCCCCACCACGAGAATGCAGTGAGTAGGGCTTCCCTGACAGAGGCTATATACGTGTGGCCATGTGAGAGCATTTCGAGAGAGAGATGGTGGGTTCTCTCCACTTCCGGCCGTACGAGGACATTTGGGGGCTGAGATTGATACGTATTTAAAATAATTTTCATTATAAAATGATATCATATAAAGAAATCTGTTGTGAATTTAAAACGCCGCCGCCAATTTGTTATGATTCAATGTTCGGATTTTGTCATGTGATTTAACCACTAATCGGAATACGACTTATACAGTCATAGCACTGTGGCAAACCAATGACGTTCGACCGGTATGAGCAGCCTAGAGTCCTTATTGATCCTTTATCCGCTTAGCCCTTCCAGTTGAGTCTAGAACATCAATACCAGCTTCCATTATACCAATCATTTATTTCAAACATACCTGGTTTATATACAAGCCAAACGGACCACATCATTCCATAAAATAAGAAATAACAATTGTACAGGATCAAGTCAAAAAGTGGCTGTGATCGTGAGAGACTGTAATTAATAAACTGAGTGTAAGATAGCGGAAAATTGTATAATAGTCGACAGGTCAAAATTAATCTTATAGTAAGAGGAATATAAATATACATAATCTAGTTACTCAATAGTTATACAATAAGAATATATGCATAATATTAGTCTATTGATAGCCCTAACAAGTTACCTATAATTTTATCTTCTCATGGATATAACACTAAGTATGTATGATGGAGTAGTCGGGCAAAAGTCACAACACTTAGTCTTTCTTATTATCATTAGTACTACACCATTTCAACCCGTGCACTATTCGTCCTGTTAATTTCATCTTGTACTAATGTGATTTTATAAATTAAGCTAATAAACAATTCGGTCATCCACCATATTGATCATGACCATTTTAATTTAGACTGGGACTTTCCAGCCGTGTACACCAACGACCACACCATTGGAAAAACCCAGTACCTCCTTACTTTTTTCAAACTATGTTATATACATAAAACATTAGTCAATGGGAAGTTTGAAAATTTCAGCCAACATATATTTGAACCTTGTCCTAAGCTGTTGAAGACTGATTGACCTACTCGTGTTTAGTATCTCACTGCTATTACTAAGACATTATAACTTGAATAATAACAGTAATATAGTTGTGAACGACAACACAATCAGGAACAACCAAATGTATTTCAATACAACATTATAGAATATCTTGCTAAAACCTGAGAATCATACAGTAAATACTTCATTCGCAAAATATCTATTAATTATATCAAAGTTGGTTAATTCTTTGTCTTCACACTAATCACTCTCTGTTCTCGTTCTCTTCTCTTCGACTTCTTTCAACCTTCTGCTGCTAGGCATTCCACTTTCGATTGGTGATACATACTACTTATATCTGTCGACATCAGTAGCACATACCCCAATATTTCCTTATCCTTTCAAATGTGTCAAATAAATTGTTTCGGATTTCTGATTTTCCTGTTGCTTTTCTAAAAATAGGATTTCTATTGATTGATCACTGATCATGCGTGTCAAGTCCTTCTTAGTGCTGATCGAATGCTATCGATCAAGTTGCAATGTGGCCACTAGTCTAGGTGGCTCGACACGGCGTGCATTATATTGAGACCAGATGGTTGTTGAAGGTGGTCAACAGGAAACCCTGGACCCGGGTTTCGTGCTACATAGCACTCGTCAGCAAGGTGTACCTGTAATCTTGAGGGAACTGGTGCTCCCTAACGGATTCGATCCCGCGTCACCCAGATTCACAGTCAGAGACGTTACCACTGAGCTATTCGGGCCGCGACCGACCTCCTGTAGGACTGAGATGTAATCACAATTGATTGATCACTGAGTGGTGATCAATGTCATACGTGTCAAGTCCTTCTTAATGCTGATCAAATGCTATGCCAAAATTCATGTTGATCTGTTTTATGTTATAACTTTTCTGATTTTCATTATAGATACAGAAACACCTGAAATTGGTTCACCACAAGTAAATATGTCTGCTCAAACTGTTTATTTACAAATACAAGCCTTATTTCTATTCTCAATTATATGGAGTTTAGGATCATGTTTACCAATTGAATCAAGAGAAAAATTTGATCTATTTTTTCGTGATCTCATTTCTGGTATAAATCAACAATATCCTAAACCTAAATCCATTAAATTAACTAAATTAAATTCATTACCAGAACGTCAAACGATTTATGATTATTGGTTTGATAAAAATGCACAAGGATCATGGATTGATTGGATTAATTTTAATTGGAATCCAATTAAAGCTGGACAATGTTATAATCCTAATGAATCTATTAAAAATGGAATGAATTCTAATAGTGGTATACCGAATTCATCAAGTTCAATTGGAATAGATAATGATTCACAAAGTGATATGATTGTTAATACCATTGAAACGGAACGAATGTATTACTTTCTTAATCTATATACAACACATCATATTCCATTACTTCTAGTTGGACCTACAGGTATTATGCTTTTCATTTATTTTAGTCTAAATTAAGAAATAATTAATTAAATTAACATTTTGTATGTTCACTATCATATTTGTGGTATATGCTACTTATGTCTGTCGGTATAAGTAGTATGTAACACTAATCTGACAGTTGAACGCTTGTCAAAAGAAGTTTGAGAAGATCGAACTATAAAAAAACAGAAAAGGAAACATAAATGAATTGAGAAATGGAACAGTTGTGAAGGTTGTAGAGGATACTTCATGGAAGATTTGCGAATGAATTATTTAATGTATTGTTCACACATTTTACGAAAGAACTCGGTAATTTTGTGTTAAACCATAAATTGTAGAAATGCGGTCCTGGCTTTACTAATCCTCCCTTTTACATCTGCATCCAATTCTCCTTGTTCATTGATGATGCTACCCAGGTACGTGAAAGATTCCACATCTTACAGAGTTTCTCCATCAAGCTTGATTGGGTCGGTGATCTCCGCGTTGTATTTGAGAATCTTGCATTATCCTTTGGATATATTGAGGCCTACCAATGCAGAAGCTGTTGCTACACTAGTTGTCTTGACCTGCATTTGTTCGTATGTACGGGACAGAAGAGCCAGGTCATCTACAAAGTCCAAATCTTCTAATTGATACCGAGCTCTTCATTATACTTCCTACTTCCCCTCAAATATGGAGGTCTTTATAATCCAGAAGAAAGAGAAAGGGGAAGAATAGACATCCTTGTCTGACCACAGTCTTTACTTAGAATACATCTATCTCCAATAACCCCAAAAATATTAATCATTACAAGACCTTAATACCTTTCTGACCCCCCCTGACTGACGTTTTATTTTGTTACCTTTCTTTTTTTAAGGTACTGGTAAATCTGTTATTGCTAATAATTATCTTATTCAATTACCTAAAGAAAATTATTTACCGATTATTTTAAATTTTTCTGCACGTACAAGTGCTAATCAAACCCAAGATATAATTATGTCACGTTTAGATAGACGACGTAAATGTGTATATGGTCCACCATTAGGTAAACAATGTATTATATTTATTGATGATTTAAATATGCCAATGAAAGAAAATTATGGTGCACAACCTCCTATTGAATTATTACGTATGTGGATTGATCATAATCATTGGTATGATAGAAAAGATAATACAAAACAATATTTAGTTGATGTAGTAAGTATAAATAGATTATTGCTATTATTATATCTGTTTTTCTAATGGATTGTTCAAATTTCTATGTTTTATTGCCTTAATGGTATACTACTAAGTAAATGAAGTAATTGAAAGCATGAGTCAATTGAAGCTAGATCACCATGGAAAACCTGAAAGCACTGGACTGCCGTTTCGTCCCATTGTGGGACTCCTCAGCAGTGCGCATCCAAGACTTCGCTTCGCGAGATTCGAACTATGCAAATACTAAATCTCCACAAAATGAAATAAGTCAAATCGTACCTTGATATGAGTTCATCTATTAAATATGGTAGCAAATGAATTTTAATTGATGTATAAGTAATATGGTTACTTATTCAATCAAAAATAAAAGAGACATTATAAACAGAAATGGATGGTAGCTAATAATGATGTGTGTTTCGTTTTATTTAAGACTTATTAGCTGGATATATTTACATCCTAGATTTAGTGTTCACTATAAGACTCAGAACCAGGAACGCAATGAGGTTTGAAGCAAACGGTACTGGGTTCGAGTACCAAAATGAACATCAACTCTAGGATGGAAGTACATCTAGCTGACGTTGAGTAACCTTCATGATTTTTAGTCATTGCTTTTTGAGGTGTTTATTTTCTCAAGTCTTTGACTTACTTCGATTGACCTACATTGATCTCAAACATTATTAACTTTATCACAACTAGTACAACTATTATTATGCTATCAGTTTGTATGTCTAAATTATTAGGCTTACAGTTGAGTTCACGAGTCAATCTAAGCTAAACCGCCCCTGAAAACCTGGAAGCACTGGACTGCCGTTTTGTCCTGGTATGAGACTCATCAATAGTGGACATCCACGATCCCGCACGAGGGATTTAAGCCTAGAAACTTCGATTTTACTCACGACCGCTTAAGCTGTATCTTACTTCTTCATACAACATATTGAATTCACAAATACTTAATTTAAGGCTGATTTTTTAAACATTCCAAACCTTATAGATAAATATCAACCTGTACAATGCCTAACTCTAGGGTTTCTTGTTGATTATTCACAACCATACAACACTTAGCTTTCATCCAATGTCTTCACTTAATCTAGTGGTCTACTCGCAAACTTTATCGCTGGAGGGTGGCCGACGACGAGGAATAAATAACTTGACGGTCATTATCGCTCACACATGGATAGATATTACAGTTAAAGATGTTGATTTGTTTTAGTGTTGTTGAAAACATCTTACAGATTCAGTTAAAGACTTAGTGGATATTCCCAGCCTGTTTTTCATAATATGACAATATATTAGATTGAGGTTTCTTTAATGTTTTTATACATATTCACATAACTCATAACTAATGTAAGAGTCAAATCCTCTAATGGAGTTTATTCGATAGACAAGGATGAGATTTCATATCGTTTTATTTCAGTCTTTTGAATAATTAAATGCTATTATCTGTATAGCGTTGTGTAGATTGTTGGATTTCGTTAAAATCATGAACCGATCTAAGTCAAACCACCACTGAAAACCTGAAAGCACTGGACAAGGGTTTCATCGTAGTATTGGATTCCTCAACAATACGCATCCATGATCCCTGACAAAGACTCATGATTTCAATGAAATTGTATTATCCTGGATTTGTTAAAGAAAAATTCAATGTTATTAGTATATCTCAACTTTATGATTAATAGTTAAATTTGTTTTTATTTGTCGATTTATCATTATTATTATTTTTAATTACATTTAATTAGCATTTTATGGCTGCTATGGGACCACCTGGTGGTGGACGAAACAATATTACATCACGTTTAACTAGACATACAAATGTATTAGGTGTCAATGAATTTAATGATCAAACAATGTTGAAAATATTTACTACCATTACTGATAAACACTTTTCAAATGGTTTTGAACCACAATTTATGCGATTAAGTAAAGTAGGTTCAATTTCATTTTACAATTATTATTATCAGAAAAGGTTTTGTGGAGATTTAGTATTTTCATGGTTGAAAGAGTGAGGCAATTGAAGCTAGATCACCATGGAAAATCTGGAAGCACTAGACGGCCGTTTCGTCCTATTATGGGACTCCTCAGCAGTGCGGGATCGTGGATTTTACATTTAGTTTTGTAAATAGGATCTGTTTTAATCAAATGATTTCAGAGTTTTCATTTATGGTTAATCCAAGGAAAAATCAACACTCCGATTCTAGTTAGATAAGCATTCAAAACTGTCAGTTTGAAAACAGATCACAACTTAAGTAAAAGTGGATCGTGGTTAATATTGGAACCCGGAATCATTATTTTATCTTGTTTGAAGCTTATATCCATGTAAATGTTCACTTCAGCAATCGATTCGATCACCCTTCGGTTTAAATAATAACGCGTTATCTAATAAACTACTTGGTCCACACATCCATAAAACTGTTCACCTGCAATAAATATTATTATTTATTTGTAAATTTTTGAATCCTTCCATTGTTGATGTTAAGAGCTAAATATTGACCAGTCTCTTTATAGAAGCTAGCCGACGTTCTCCTTTACCTGAGAACTTGTAAATTAACGGTAATATCGAGGCGATTCATTCAAGATGTTCATATTTCATAAAAAGATTAGTCAAGATCCATCCCTAATATCAATAACGTAAAGATTCAAACACTTACAAAGATAATCGATCACAACTTGATTATGATTTAATTCATGACATTACTTGATAGATGTTTTCACCATTGCTGTGCCTAACAATTCTTGTCTGTTGATTTCACTCTCCTTATGGAAACTGACAATAGAGTTTCAAACTAGAACGAAACAGTTGTACAGTGTTCAATGTTTTGAAGTGGTTCTTCAGTTGCCGTTGTTTAAGTATAAAATAAAATAACTTTAAAATTGTCTACTTGATATAAAATATGTAAAAATGATTTTCAACTCTTGATTACTACAGTGTCACTATCTTTTGCCTGAATTTTCTTAAACCATTCAAACCAACAGCAATTCGCCCCCAAATGCTCTCATATTGTCACGCAGATACAGACACTACTAGGGAAGTCCTCCTCACTGCATTCTCGCAGCAGAAATGTTGTTTACGAAATTGAGAGAACGAAAAACGAATGTTTGGAACTTTAACCCGATTAGTGGATATGGAGGATCCATCGAGAGGAGTTGGAATACCCTGATTTCAAACTAATGATCCACATGGGCTCCACAATTTCGAGGAAACAAAACGCGTATGAACCAATTGTTGGTCACTGGTTAGCATGGGACTGCATCTCTTAACGTTGCTCCACTGCCTTATGGATTGAACGTGTAGATGAAAGGCTTGTAGAGTGGCTCCCTAAGAAAACTACGTGCTTCGGTTTGGGCACCCGGGCACTATTCCAGCCCTAACACAAATTGAATGATTTGTATTGCACATATATTATTATTATTAATGGCTTTATTCAATATTATAATCTGATACAATATAGAATTCCTCCTTGTACCAATGTTTATATCTTTAAGATGAATAAATAAATAAATAAATAAACAGTAATTCATTGTATATAGTTGAACTCATGAGTCAATTAAAGCTAGACCACCGTTTAAAACCTGGAAGCACTGGATGGCCGTTTCGTCCTATTGTGGGACTCCTCAGTGGCAGTGCGTATCCATGATCCCGCCTCGCGAGATTCAAACCCAGGACCTACAGTAATTCAGTTCATGAACTTGTACTATATTGAAGCCTAGTCGCACATGAGACAAAGTAATGTATATTTCTCTAATGAATTATAGTTTCTAATTGTAATCCATTTAAGTTAATTTCCATAGAAACATTAATAAATTACTTCTTTTTAAATTTTAGATCATAGTTCAAGCAACTTTAAATGTTTACAAATTGGCTATAACAACATTTTTACCAACACCAGCTAAATCACATTATGTATTTAATTTACGTGATTTTGCTAGAGTTATCAAAGGTATACGTTTAGTACCACCAAGTAATATGAAAGAAGAAGATAAACTTATGCGATTATGGATACATGAGGTAAAATAATTAATGTTTCCTAATAGGAAGGTATTATTATTTCAATGGTAATTTTATCTTACTGAAGCTTCAAACAAATAACTTAAACAATATTTGTATTCCGATAGACATCATGAATGGATTAATGTTAGACCATGACTGAAAACCTAGAAGTACTGGATGATTGTTTTGTCCTAATATGTGACAACTCAGCAGTGCACATTCACCAAGATGCGAGGTCGTGAACGCGCACTACTGAGGAGTCCCGTACAAGGACAAAACAGCCGTCCAGTACTTTCAGGTCTTCAGAGGTGATCTAGCATTGATCTATTCATAATATCTATCTAAACTCAATAATCTCCACAACCCTATACTGATAATATTTGTATTATTATAATATTCTATTTTATGTACATGATAATTGGGACATCAAAAGGGGGAAGAAAACATGAAGTGTTCAGTGTTAATTACAATGTATTTTCAGTTTTAGACAGATATTTATTTCACTGTATTATACTCCTTCAATAACATCTGCAAACCCTAATCTTTCACATAATGCTTATACTCTTACTACTTCTACTACCATGGGATTTGAATCGACAACTGCATCTCTGTGCTAATGTGGTATGGCAGCTCGAACTGATGTACGTACGTACGAAGTTCTACGTTGTGACTGACTAACTGACTGATATGTATTGACAGTTTATTGATAACTGTGCAGTGAGCAATGCTATATTTTGATACAATATATAAATCAAACATGTCAAACAGTTGTGAAAATCGTAATATATATCATTTGACAATGAGTGTCCGTAGGTATGGCATTTACTCTGTATCATGTAGGTGAAAAGTGATTTTGTAAACTGTTAGGACTTTGTACTTTTCTATGTTTAATTCATTTGTCCATATGTCTACAGAGAATTTTTGTACTATAGTTGATATCAGTTTGTAAAAACTCTAACCCTAAACCCCTAATCCATATCCTAAATACCTAACAATAACCTAGAACATTTTAGTAACTGAAAATTTATTCGACTCCTTATAAATGTACAAGTAGATAGACATATATTATAGAAACTATATCTATAGGCATGTTAACCTATATAAAACTGTAATAAGTTTTCTTGACGAGACTATAATTTATGGACGAAGTTCGAACGAATCTAAAGTTAACTTGGGAAATATTAGCTAATCAGAAGACAGCTAGTATAGAGTAAAAGTTTACAAAACCAAATAATTAAAGTGGACATACTTCTTTTATATGGTTCAAAAACTTGCCAATGTTAGAAAGAGGTTCAAACGTTCTAAAGTCATAATGCATAAGGTAGAGGAACTCATCCATATGGCTTCATAATAGTCGGTCTCCGGAGCCATGATAAGGTCACAAAAACCATCTCAGCCTCAACCACATAGCTTCAATATTGTTTGTACTCCGGTTGTGTAAGTTTATCATTTTTATTACGCATATATCCCTACAATACTCATACTACTGAACATCCGAAGCTTCAGTAACATCTGCGATTATTGCAGCCAATAATACTGGTGCTTATATTATACAGTTCGCAGCAATTATTATAACTTGCCTTAGTCTCAATCTGGATCGAGAGAAAAAAGTTCCTATTTTCTCAGACGTCTTCCTCCAACATATATTACATCGAAGGACAACATCACGATAGTCTGCACAATGTCTACAAGTCAAAGGAACTTCTTAGTAGTCCCTTTTATTGTAGCCGCTTCATCATTATGTCTTATCTAAAATCCTCTGTGAACCGATTGTGAATGAGTGTCGGGTAATGAAATTGGCACCGCGACCTTGATATCCCTTAAACACTTCTGATTGGCTCATCCACGAATTCTAGTCTCGCCGTTTTCTTTTCTGTAACCTATTTACTTATAAAACTTGTTTTGTAATTAGAAAAGAACTAACTGCAACTTCATCATGGTTATTTTGTTTTTGTTTATTTATTTCATTCTTTGTTTATTTACATTAGGTATATCGTGTATTCTATGATCGTTTAACTATGACAGAAGATGAAAATCATTTCTTTGATATTGTTCGTCAAACTTGTTCTGATATATTTCGTACTAATATTGATAAAATATTAAGTCATTTAAGTTTAAGTGGACGTGTTATTGATGATGATATAAGAAATTTATTATTTGGTAATTATATACAAAATGATAGTTGCTATGATGAAGTAATAGATTATAAATTACTTATTAATCGTATGGAATCATATTTAAATGATTATAATACAATTAGTAAAACACCAATGAATCTTGTTATGTTTAAATATGCTATTGAACATATTAGTCGTGTAGCACGGATTTTATTACAAGATAATGGTCATGCATTATTAGTTGGTAAGTTATATGAAAAAAGGTAACTTTTTTATTCTGAACTGATTGAGATGTATATATTTTTTTTATATAAGGAATACCTGGAAGCGCTAGACGGCCGTTTCGTCCTATTGTTGGGCTCCTAAGCAGTGCACATCCTCGATCCTACGTCGCGCGATTCGAACCCAGGGCTTATCAGTCTCGCGATGG
>NW_017386095.1:24414-117056 GCF_000237925.1 Schistosoma mansoni | reverse complement strand
CCACAGCATACGAGATGCTGTGGTGCGTGTTGATGGGAGGGCGTGTCGGTGGGCGGGGGGGGTGGGATCGTGGATGCGCACTGCTGAGGAGTCCCACAATAAGACTGTTATATCGATTGCATGAGTGCCCTGTTAATATATATAAATGTGCTGATTCCCGCCAATCAGAGAAGAGTGATTTTATCGATCGGATTCAATGATACACAAAAATCTGTATGAACAGTCTTGAGTACTTATCAGTCCTGCTTTATGCCTAGCGTAGCCAGTTAAGTCCAGAACACTAATAACAGCCTCTGCAATATGAATCATTATTCTCAAACACCAAACAAACTGACCACATCGTACCATAAAATAGAAACTAACATTTGTACAAGATTTGGCCAAACGTGGCTGTGAATCGGGGGAACAGTAATTAATGGACTAGAGATAACTCAAGAATGGTAAATCGTATAATAATAGTGTATGGGTCAAAATAAAGCTCATGATAAGGGGAACATGAATATGAATAGTTAAGTTACTTAGCAGTTATATAATAAGAAATATACATATCATATTGGTCTATAAATAGTCCTCAAAATTATCATTCATAAATCTCCACGAAACGGCCGTCCAGTGCTTCCAGGTTTTCCAAGGTGTTCTAGCTTCATGGTCCCTTTATAGTAGTGAATAATGCAATTTCTGTATTCAATATAAAACGGTTTTAAAATTATTTCAAGTCAATACTTTTACTGAAAAAATCAATTATCATTACGATTCAATGATCATTATTTAGGTTTGAACAGAAAACATGATCAGAATCACATTAAAAATGTGAACTGATCAATGTTAGATCACTATTGAAAAAACCCTTAAGCACTGGACGGTTACTTCGTCCTAATATGTCACCGCTCTCCAGTGTATATCTACGATTCCTCATACGAAATTCAAATCGAGGACCCTGAGTTTCGCGTGTAGACGCCCAATCTTTAGACCACTGAGTTGCTCCCAACGGTGTTAGTCTCTCGAAATTTACGACACTGCACGACCATATTCTGCTGTTGTAAGTGAGTAGCTGCCTCACACCCGACACGATTCGCTCCACTAGTCAAGACTTTTCACTAAAATCTATAGTATTAAAATATGTATAAACTAAAAGCATTGGCAGTTAAATAGTTGTAATCAAAAATAAAGTCGAATAATGTAATTAAATGTAGCCATACGAAGTTAATTTTACGTGTACCGCGTAATTTTAGCCAGTAAAATCCCGATATTATAAATAATATGAAGATAAGTTTTTTGTCACATATTCTAACTCCATTACGTTAGAACGATAAATGAGCCATGAACATAAATTTTCCGTTTCATTTCATAGATTCTGCTTAGGCTAACCTTTTTGAGGAGACGGAGGTAATATAAGCCAAATAAGAATTAACTTGAACGACTCGCCAACTCAGTGTGTGATGTGTGAACTAATTTTTCTAGGTGTGAAAGAGATAAAAGTAAATATATAAACACATCTGCACATGTATAAACAGATGTACAAAGTGTGCTTGAGGTAACACATGAGTAACTAGAAAGAACAAACATATAGATGTTAGGACAAATAAAACGATTCGAACAATTTAGCTATTCAAAGGTTATTTATCAACTAATATATTTGAAGACATAAATATTGGTACAAAAAGGGACCAGATACAAATGCGCCACACTTTTGTGATACTCTCCGCGTGCATGAACTGAAACAGTGGTTTTCTTAGGGGGCCACACTCGGAGTCTTTCACCTAAAGGTCTACTCCGCAAGTCAGTGGAGCACCGTAAGGAGATGCAGTCCCATGGTAGCCGGTGACCAATGATTTATTCATACGCCATTTGTTCCCTCAGGATACCGGGGCTCATGTGCATCATTGGTTTGAAATCAGGGTTTCCAACTCCCCTAGGTGGATTCACTTTTTCCACCAACCCGGTTAAAGAGCCGAACATTCGCTTTTCGTCCTCTCAATTTCGTAAACAACAGTAATGCCACGAGAAGGCAGTAAGTAGGACTTCCATAGCAGAGGCTATATACACGTGACCATGTGAGAGCGTTTCGAGAGGGAGAGCGGACTCTCCCTACTCTCGGCCGTAACAGGGCATTTGGTGGCTATCCAAATGTTAGAACTAATTATGTAGGCATATGATGACAAACATTTGCTATAGATTCTACTGTTGGCTAAATCACTATGCTCACAATAGCTACTTGTTTCTGTTTCATCCAAATATATACATTGTTTCACATGAATTATTCAACACAGAGCATTTATATTTCATTCAGGAATATCAGAATAAATGAAAAGAATTCTATAATAGATAATCCTCAGCTTTAACGAATCGGTGGTACTGAACAACGGTTATACAGTAATTTCAACAAGCCCCCATCAACACAATTAAACTAAATGATTTAAAGTATTTTAATATTTATTTATTATAAACAGTTTTTATAGAACCATATGGTTAACTACAAGGTACTTTCCAAATTCCATTTTTTTATTCTCTCTTCAGGTGTTGGAGGTAGTGGTCGTCAAAGTGCTACACGTTTAGCTAGTCATATTGCTGATCATGAATTATTTGTCATTGAAATAACCCGCACATACGGTATAAATGAATGGCGTGATGATATTAAACGTTTATTACTTAAAACTGGTTTAGAATCTAAATCTACTGTATTCTTAATTACTGATAATCAATTAAAGCATGAATCATTTATGGAAGATATATCAATGTTATTAAATTCAGGTGATGTACCAAATTTATTTCCACCAGATGAAAAAGCTGAATTAATAGATAAAGTACAAAATATTGTACGTTTAGAAGTAAGTCTAATGCTATTGTTTTTGAAAAAAGGAACACTATTTTTAGTCATACGTTGATATACTACTACTAACAAATATAAGTAGCTAGACAATATTCATAAACAAATTGTCAACGAAAAGATGTTATCGATTTGGTTACTATATCCTACGAATCGTTTAAAATTAAAAAAACGTGCAGTGCTCAACTGCAACACAAAAACTTCGAGATATAGCGGTTGTCATGGAGATAGTTATAAACTGCTTAGAAGTGCATTAATAGAACAAGAAAAGTTCTCAAAACATTGAATTTTTCATAATGATTTACTTACTTACTTACTTACTTACTTACTCCTGTTACTCCCAATGGAGTATAGGCCACCGACCAGCATTCTGCAACTCACCCTGTCCTGGGCCTTCTTTTCTAGTTTTATCCAGTTTTTGTTCATTCTTCTCATGTCTGTCTCGATTTCTCGGCGTAATTTGTTCTTTGGTCTTCCTCTTTCCCCTTGGCCTTCAGGATTCCATGTGAGGACTTGTCTTGTGACACAATCGGGTGATTTCCTCAAAGTGTGCCCTATCTACTTCCAGCGCTTCTTCCTGATTTCTTCCTCCGCATAATGATTTATTAACCACTCAATATCAGTCTAAGGAAAATATCTTTAAATGAGTTTCACCTTACTAATAATGAAATTTAAACAATCATGTATTCAACTCTGAGTCCAGAACACAAAGCTCAGCTTTCACTGTATGAATCATATATTCCAGACATACTTGGTTAATATACAAGTAAATCAGACCACATCATACTTTAAAAAAGAAATTAACAATTATACAGGCTCAAGAGAAAAAGTTGCTGTGAGTGTGAGAGACTGTAACTAATAGAGTGGTAATAACTTAAGGATAGTTAATCATATAATAACAGCCAATAGGTCAAATATATATAATCTAGTTACTTGATAGTTATACAACAAGAATGAATATATATGTATATAACAGTTCATAAATAGTTCCTAGCAGTTACCATTCATTTGTTCTTTGTTAGAATATAGCGAATTCAAATACTATCAGTTAATCATCTGTTCTGTCTCTTTATTCATACTCGGTAAAATTACATTTATTTCTCAGAACTAAAGGTTTGTTGAATATAATAATATTCACTACGAATGTGAATACTTTTCGTAACACAAAATATGAATTGTAACTATCACAACCCTCTCGAAATGCTCCCACATGGCTATGAATATGCAGACACTACTAAGGAAGTTTTACTCACTGCAATCTCAAGGCGGAAAGGTTGTTTATGAAATTGAGAGAACGAAAAGCGAATGTTTGGAACTTTAAACGGATTGGTATATATTGAGGATCCACCTAGAGGAGTTGGAAAACCACCTTTCCAAACCAATGATGTACATGAAATCCGCAATCCTAAGGAAACAAAACGCGTATGAACTAATTGTTGGTGATCGGTTAGCATAAAACTCCATCTCCCAATATTGTTCCACTGCCTTATGAAGCAGGCATTCAGGTCAAAGGCTTAAGGAGTGGTTCTCTAAGAAAACCACGTGCTTCGGTTTGGGTACCTGAACATTATCACACCCCATTTGATTTGTGTGGCACATATATTTTGGTTCCTATTTGTACCAATGTTTGTGTGTTCAAACAAAATAAATAACAAATTCAAAACTATAATCAAAGATGGATAGTGACTAGCAGTGGAATCCAGCTTGACACGCTTTTCATCCTATTTGGGACTCGTCAGCTGGATGTGCCTGTATCTCAGAGTTGATGTTCACTCTGGAACTCGAACCCAGTGTCTTTCGCTTCAAACACTTTGGCGTTATCCACTCAGCTACTAAGTCCTGATAGCCACTTACTCGTGCGATGGAGTGAAATTTGAATTCACTTAGTATTGTTTGTTTGAATCTTCTCATTAATGTTTAGGATTGCAATTGATCAGTCTCTTATTAGCATATGTGCATACTGTGCGTATTGCCTCGATATAGCCTTAATTCACAAGCTCAGTGGATAACTCGATGCCTTTTGAAGCGAAAGCTACTGGGTTCGAGTTCCAGAGTGAACATCAACTCTGTGATGCAAGTACATCCAACTGACGAGCCCCAAATAAGACGAAACGCGCGTCAAACTGGATTCCACTGTTAGCCACTATCCATCTTTGCTTATAATGCTTGTGAATTAAATCTATATCGAGGCAATACGCACAGTATGCACCTATTCTAATAAGAGACTGACCAGTTGCAGTCCTAAAAAACAATGGTAAGATTCAAACAAACAATACCAAGTGAAATTCAAAACTAGTTCTGAATAAAATAAAACTGATATTTGAACATTTAAAAACGAATAACTTAGAAAAAAGAGAATTACTTATCTCATTTTCTTTTAATTTATTATATTTATTTTATAAACATTTAATTATAATTTCTAATACTACTCATCATTATATACTACTTATATTTAATTTAGGCAAAAAAAGCCGTAAGTATATATGTTTTGTTTTACAATTCAGTAATATATTATTTGTGTATCTGAATATATAAGTGAATTTCACCTATTTTTGTGTTCTATTACCTACTAAAGCCAGTTATTCATAAGGATACAAGCAAAAGGGCTGTGTGAAAAACGGAGCGGTTGAAAAGAGTGCACATCAGTAAAGATGGGCATCGAAAGGAGTAATAAACTTTTTAAGTGTGGAATCTGATCGATTTGCCCTTCATTCATTTGCTTGCATTATCGATCAAAAATGTAGTAATGTGATCTATTTCGATAGTTCCCTTTTTCTGTCTCTCTTATTATTGTGAACCATTATTCAGTGATTGATTAATGTAAAAAATTTTAGCCCTCTACTGTATAATTCACTGCTCAAAAAGCCTAGTGGCTGCATCTCTCAGAGAAACGGATTTAAACAGCATCAAGAGGGCTGCTTACCTCCATATCCTAAGTATTGATTTACCGAAAAGTATGAAACAACAAGAAGCATGTAAGTAGCACTTTCAATCATAATTAACTCTATCATCAGCATAAAAATATCCAAATATCATTCTTATGGTGTTATAGTTGTTATCCTGCGGTTTATATCATTTAATCACAATCCAGATAAGGCTTGGGAAAACAGAAAGTATGTGATGCACTAAACCATGTGAATTTAAACTGAATGATAAGTGAGAGATGTTGAGGGGGAAACATTATGGGACAAGATTTGATTAGACTCTCTAAAGAAACAGGTATACGCTATCGTAGGCGTACAGATATACATTTAAAAATAAGCTGAGCAAATATTTTCAATTCAATTAACCAATTAAAGCTTTCTAGTCAAATCTGGTTTTCTCACTCCAGTGATTTGTTAGGACACCCATACAGAAAGCGTATATATCATTAACAGATTGAAATAATCAGACAACATGGAATGGCCAAGCATAATCTTTTTTAACTAGATGACGTTAAGTTCTTCGAAAGATTGAAAGTCATTTAAACTGATCAGTTGTGTAATAGTTTGATCTAGTGCTCACTATATCACTTTCTTAAGACCTCACAGGATTTCATCAAAGCAATAACTCGGTCTAAATAGTTGAAAACACTTTGAAAAAACATTCAGTATCTAGGCAGTGCTGTGAATATCCTACCATGAATAGTTATCTTACATTGATTATATTTATATCTACATGTAGGAGTACACTTAAGGTATACTTTTCTTAGTATAATTACTTATCAGTATGGGGATTTGTGGGGATCGTAGTATTTTAACGGTTGAATTTATGAGTTGATCTAAGCTACACCATCACCCAAAACCTGAAAGCACTGGACGGTCATGGATTAATTGAAGTTAAACATCAACACCATTAAATGCATGTTTAGTGGTCTCGATGTCAAGCGTGCGCGTGCGAAACCGAAGGTCCTGTGTTAGAGACCTTCGTGCTGGATCGTGGATGTGCACTGCCGAGGAGTTCAATACTAGGACGATTTGGACGTTCAGTACTTTCATGTTTTCAGTGACGGTTTAGCTGAGATCAACCCGCAAATTCAACTAGTATTACTTAATTTTCCTTATGACATAAAAAAACAGAATTAGAACAAAGCAACCGAGATTTAATTAATTCTTATTGTTCATCTTTGTCTTATTGAATATTTCATTTAATCAGTTTATTTATGAATCTTTTAATCAAGAAATTGTACAAACACTGCTGACTTCGTCTTCACAGGATCCTGTTTTTTCTTATAGTAGTTTGCTTTTTTTAATTATGTAATTGCATGTGCACTGACTACATGTAAGTGTAATATTCTGTTTTAATAGCTTTGTTAGTATAACATAGTTCGAGTCTTGTAATCCAGTCAACCACCAGAAAAGAAAACGGAAAAGTAAGCATCCTTGTCTGACTCTGGTCCTCAATTGGAATGCATGTGTAAGCTGTTCTCCATGCACGACTTTGCACCTCAGGCCATCTTATGAATTCCGAATGATGTTGACGATCTTTTCAGCTACACCATAGTGTCAAAGAAGGATCCATAATGTTTTCCGATCCGCCTGTAGCTCTCCTAGGGTTACTGCAGGTCTCAAGCTCGGATGAAGGTATAGGATTAGGCATGAGGTCAGCAATTCCATCTCGTAGAAAAAGACTTACTAAAACTGCGCTAACCACAATATTTGGTAAAATGTCAAAATTTAATATCAAGGATAAAAATTTATGACTATAAATCAATTTTTACTATTTGCGTTTTAAATGAAGGTTTGAGTATATGAATATAGTCAAATGATTTAAGAACCTTTAGACTGGATCTCAAGCAGGTTCATAAAAATTCGCAACATCCAACACAATTTGACTGTCGATATGATTGATTCACTGAGCTATAGAAACATCAAAAGATAATATCTGATTGTTGGTTATAAAGAATTGTTGATTAACAAGAATACAATCATATTAAAATTGTAAGCAATGAATGAATGATTCACTTCGAACAGTTTATCGGTTGAGTAAATCATCCTATACAAGTATTCGAACTAAGAAATAGCAAAAATTATCGCTCAATGTCGGTATTACACCGATGAATACTTCTTCCAATATTCAAATTATGCGAAATAAATTCACCAATTAGTTTATTTATAAAATTTGTCATCTTGTCAAATAGTATTGTGGTGCATGCTACTGATGTCGGCAAATATAAGTAGTGTTATAACGTATTGATTCGTTAATACGTATGAACGTGCAATGATACAGGAAATACGTACGTGCAGTCTTGGGTGCTATTCGGTCCTTCCTATCTGCCTAGCCCAGCCGTTAAGTCCAGAACACCAAATATCAGCCTCGGCAATATGAATCATTATTTACAAGCATACTGGGTTATATATACTAACCAAACAGACCACACATATCAAAAATAGAAAAATAACATTTGTACAGTAATTGGCCAATGTGGCTGTAGCTAGGGGGAAAGTAATCAATAATAATAGTTCCAAGGTCAAAATAAAGGTTATGATAAGAGGAACACGGAAACGGTTAGGTCACTTATTTAACAACTATCCAATAGGAATAGGCGTATTACATTTGTCCATAAATAGACCTCAGATTTACGATTCATAATTCGCCAGGGGATACAACACCTCCCCTTTTTGAGAAATCCGGAGTTGATATCCGGATTTTTTTTCCTCGAATTCACCCTCCCCCACGAAAGACTGTTGGATCCTCATATAGCCAAGTTACTATTAATGCGATATGTTTGTCACATTTAACAGGGAATGCATTAGAACTGAAGAGATCATGAGGATCGACGACATTTGATTCGAGGTCACCAACATTTGATTCTTCTGATATAGTTTCCTTGAATTTCCTCGGAACCTCATTAGTAGATAATGAATCATTAGGATAATCAGTATCTATGAGAGTTGTATTGGATTCTTGATTATCATTTAATACATCTGACATTTTTCTCTCATTTTTATAAGAGAATTCAACAGAAACATATGAATCATCAAAATAATCTAAATCTGGTAGAACAATTACAGAATTTTGATCATTAGATTCATTAGAAACATTTTTCGTATCATGATTAATTTCATTTGGCGCCTCTGTATTCAATACACTGCTCGATTTGTTTTCCGTTTCTTCATGGGCGGGTACTGCAGCAATTTTAATGGCGCTTAATAAGATATTGTCTCTCTGTGAACTGGACGATTCATTGTTCGCACGTTTTGTTTCAGGGTTAATAAGACTTGGACCGTGTACAGGGTATGTCTCTGAAACAGGTAGTACTGGGTTACTGGGCTGATCATGTATAACTGCTGCATTTAAATTATTGCTTTGTATGGATTCATTGAGGCTTTCGCCGGCATATTCATTAGTTCTGTAATCGTTTTCCAGCTCTGTACGCAATTTTGAAATTAATGCGTCAACTTCCGTTGCACCCCCGAAGCATGGGTGATTCAGCAGCTTCGCGTGTAACTTGTCAATGAAATCCAATTGACTCTTTCTGAAGCGCTGCTCTTGTCGCTGGATTAGCAACTGAAATTGATCGGAAGTTAGAGCCATTTTTTTATGCAAATAATAATAATAATAAATCCAAAAAACACCGGCAATTATTATGGATTATTTAATTCCGAAATGACGTCAGCGGCTGCTGTATTTTTTTTCCAGAATCCCCGTCGCCAATTGTTATAACGTATTGATTCGTTAATACGTATGAACGTGCAATGATACAGGAAATACGTACGTGCAGTCTTGGGTGCTATTCGGTCCTTCCTATCTGCCTAGCCCAGCCGTTAAGTCCAGAACACCAAATATCAGCCTCGGCAATATGAATCATTATTTACAAGCATACTGGGTTATATATACTAACCAAACAGACCACACATATCAAAAATAGAAAAATAACATTTGTACAGTAATTGGCCAATGTGGCTGTAGCTAGGGGGAAAGTAATCAATAATAATAGTTCCAAGGTCAAAATAAAGGTTATGATAAGAGGAACACGGAAACGGTTAGGTCACTTATTTAACAACTATCCAATAGGAATAGGCGTATTACATTTGTCCATAAATAGACCTCAGATTTACGATTCATAATTCGCCAGGGGATACAACAAGTAGTATGTATCATCAATCGAAAAAGAAATACCTGGCGGCAGAAGGTTTAGAAAATCGGAGAGAACGAGAATAGAGAATGATTTCTATGAAAATGAAGGAACAATAAAGTCTCAGATGAATGATGGATATTTTGCAACTGAAGTATTCTGTAATTTTGTGTTCAGATACCTTTGATTATCCCCTCTTTTGGTATCGTTCACTACAGTGTCATTGCATATTAGATGATATTTAAAATACAATTTATTATCTATTTCCTTATATTATAATAAGATTTGTAACTTAAAAGGAGTACTCAGGAAATTTTGTGTTCCTTGAACTGTATAGCTAAATCATGAGGCTTCATTGTGTTGCTAGATAATACCATACATACATATTTCATAATTTATATCAACAAAGCAAACTATCAAAGGATCGTAAAGAAACTTTTGAAGTATTTGCTATTTATGTTGTCTTAAAAGATGATGAAAGCTTCAGGGTTGAATTATTCATTTCTGAGAACGCTGGGAAACAATCAAAATCAAGTAGTAGTAGATAGTTCTTTTTATTTTAGTTAGTTAGTCCAGTCAATCAACATCTAAATAATGTACATTCTTTTCGCTGCATAATGCCAGCAACGACGATATCTCTGATTGGGCTTTTTGTAACTTGTGTAACAATGAGTTGTACACTTTTTAGAAATGCACCCAAATAGGTTATGCGACTAATAGCCATAATGATGTATTAAAACAAACAAAATTAGATAACTTGTTGAAATATCTAAATGGCAGGAACAGGTAGCCTAGATGTCCAAGCAGGCCACTACATGTGTTTAGAGAGAGATTTTTAAATGTTGTATATTCTTAAGCATCAGTATACAGTTCATATCCATGAACAACTCTTCAATCATCAATGACAATTCACTGCATATTCAAAATTTCTTAACTTTAATAAACCAAATTGATGGAATTACTTTTATTTTCTTGAAAGGGTGTTAAAATTGAACCGGATCCATTAGCAATGTATACATATTTTACACAAAGAGTTAAAAAACACTTACATATTGTACTAGTAATGAGTCCAATTGGTGATGCTTTTCGATCAAGGCTACGTATGTTTCCATCTTTGATTAACTGTTGTACAATTGATTGGTTTCATGTAAGTTATTATCACGATTAGTTTTATCAGTTTAAATATATATATATATATCAGTAATGGATTGTGAAGTTTGTTGAGCTTTTAATTGATATCATGAGTTGAACAATGTTAGACCACCATTTAAAACCTAGAAGCACTGGATGGATGTCTCGCCTTAGTATGGGACTCCTCAAAAGTGCGGATTCACGATCCCAAACGCGGGGCTAGATACCAGGACCTTCCGTCTGGCACGCGTATGCTAAACATCTACACTACTGATCCGGGATCTAGCGGTGTTAATATCTAACTTGAACCAATCCACGATATTGCGCGACCATCTTCCATTGTCTTTGGTTAGTAACTGCCTAATATCCAACATAGATTAGCTCTAATGGTCACAGCTCCTCATTAGAACTCCGAGAATTACCTGTCGAAGCAACTTACTAATGAGCACACGGTAATTATCAGTATGGGATTGTGGAGGTTGATTGAGATTATGAATCAATCAGTGTTTTTGACTGTTCCTGAAAGTTATAGTATCACTTATCATCACATAATCACTACTTTAGTATGTTGACCCTTGGATCACGAAGCAATATCTTACTTCCAAACAGGTGACAAGTGGATAACGGTGTAGCTGAAGTTAAAAACGCGGACTATCCAATTTTAGTTAACTAATTCATTGTTAATGTGATGACTTCAGTGCGTAACTTTTTTAGGTTCATTTCCTCATAATGTCATAGTTATGGACTACAGAAGAGTTTCACACTGAAGAATTTCCTGGTTTTCAGTTATTTCCATAACTGATATCAATTTTTTAGACAAACTCTCTTCGTGATCAACTATCCTTTACAAATTGCTCAAAACAGCCATCCTAATGTTTACAACATAGAGAATACTAAGTTGGAGCCTATTATTTATCAATAGTGTACTGATGTGTGGTATTGAAAGTAAAATGTGATTTGTCAGTATGTGGATATATAGAAAAAGCAGATTACAGACTGTAAATATGTGATTTCCTCTCCTCTTATTGATTTCTACTCCGAACTCACTGAGACTGACAGCCTATAGTTATATGGAATAAACTAATATCTAGCGTTACTCGTGTTCTCGTACCCTGTTCGTGATTCGAGCATGTGATATAAGTTGATTTAGTCTGTGAAGAGTAGATATTTCGAGTTTTCAATTTAGAGGTACCACTAACTTGGTCATCATTCTTATTATCATAGACAGGCAGATGCAGACTACTTGGTTGGGGTCCGCGTGACTATCGTAAGCAATGGTTGGAGACTCTAGGGGACATGGCTCAGAATCGATCACAATGGCGTAGGTGTATACACTCTTTATCTTCCCTTAAACAGTGAGATTAAAATTGCTTCATATCTGTCTTCCTTCCTATACTATATCCTTATATACAACCTTTCTTTTATATATTACCACCACTAAATTTACTACTAATATGAATTCAGTGTTCATCTTGTTGTGCTAACGAGATATGGCAACTTGGACCGATGCATAAATGTGCCTAGTCCTACGTTGTAGCTGACTGACTGATATATGTTTCACTTGCCAAAAGATGTTTATGGGTATATATTTGGAATATTTGGAATTCAAGCACTATTTAGTCAACATTCACTCATCAGAGTGAATATTTTTGTTTCTATATAACAATAATTTATTCATTTTATTCTTATCAATTATAATTAAGGTTTGGCCTGAAGATGCATTAGAAATGGTTGCTAATAAATATTTTGAAGGTATTGAATTTGCAGAAAATATACGTGAATCATCTGTTACTTTATGTAAATATTTTCATGAAAGTGTAAGAAAATTAGCTGGAAAGTAAGTGTTTTCTCTAAATTACATTATATATTTATTAAAAAGAAATCCAAAGGGGTTTTGTGGAGATTACAGTATTTTCATAGTTGAAATCATGAGTCAATTGAAGCTACACCACCATGGAAAAAACTGGAAGCACTGGACGACCGTTTCGTCCTATTGTGGGACTCCTCAGCAATGCGCATCCACGATCCCGCCTCGCGAGATTCAAACCCAGGAACTACCAGTCTCGTGAGCGAACGATTAACCTCTAGACCACTGAGCCGGCATCCGACGGTGTTAATTTCTAACTTCAACTGATCAATGAAATTGAGCGACACATCCACCATTGCCTTCAGTGAGTTACTATCTCACAATAGACCTGGTTGAACTCCACTGGTCACTGCTTCTCACTAGAACTCCAGGAAATACCTTTTGAAGCCAGTCACTAGTGAGCATATGTTGAATAATATCAGAAGGGTTTGTGTGGATATTCTAGTAATTTTAATAGTTGAGACCATGAGTCAATTCCAGTCTTACTGATTTTACTGACTACTGAAATACTGATATAATTCATTGTTTATATGTGTATTTCTTTGTTATTTTTGTGTGCACAACCTAAAGTCGTTAGTCAATGATTATTTATAAGAACAGGGAACATTCTAAGACCTTTAGTTTGTACATCTAACTGAATCTTATCACTGATCAACTGATGCATCCACCTTATCTGAATCCATCGAATTGGTGAAAAATTTTGCATGACTTATAAAAGTGCTGATATGTATAGGATCCTGTGTATAAAATAATGTTGTTTGTTAAATAAAACAAAAATTATCAGCAAGGGGTTTTGTGTATATTATAATCATTTAATAGTTGATTTCATAAGTCAATTGAAGTTAGACCACTATAGAAATCCTGGAAGCACTTGACGGCCGTTTCGACCTAGTGTGGGACTCCTCAGTAGTGCGCGTCCATGATCGCGCCCCATGGGATTCGAACACAAGACCTACCGGTTTTGCCCGCGAACGCTTAACATCTAGACCACTGAGCTGCTGTTAATGTCTAGCCTCAACAAACCAACGAAACTGAGCCACCGTTCACCATTGTCTCTAGTGAGTTGCTATCTCACAACAGCACTAAAAACGCCGAATTGTTCGTGGAAACTTAATACACAGTGTAATTTTATATGCTTTTCCTAAATTATTTACATTACGGTTGACAATTTCTCTACTAACCAATAACATTATTTATGGGAAGACCCATAATATTCCTCGGGAAAAGTCTAGTGGATCCTTGAGTTGGAGTCCCACGTTCGGGATCGTGTATGTGAACTGTTGAGGAGTCCTACACTAGGACGAGACATCCGTCCAATACTTCCAGGTTCTCAATTATGGTCTAGCTTAAACTGACTCGTGAATTCAACTTTCAAAATATTTATTCATTCATTCATTTTTCGCTTTCTTTTTCCATTATTTCCAAAAAAAGGTTCTTAGAAGTATTACGTCGACATAGTTATGTAACACCAACATCCTATTTAGAAATGATACTAACATTTAAAAAATTATTACATCAAAAACGTACTGAATTAACTACAATGCGTAATCGATATTTAATTGGTTTAGAAAAATTAGAATTTGCTTCAAATGAAGTTGGTAAAATGCAAATTGAATTACGTAATTTACAACCATTACTTATTGAAACAAGTACAGAAACTAATAAATTATTACAGAAAATTGCTAAAGAATCTGTTGAAGTTGAAGCACAACGTGAAATTGTTGCATCCGATGAAATGATAGCTAATCAATCTGCATCCATATCAAAATCAATTAAAGATGAATGTGAATCAGATTTAGCTGAAGCTATGCCAATTTTGAATGATGCATTATCATCATTAGATACATTAAAACAAAGTGTAAGCTTATTGTTTTATTCCTTTCTTTATAAGCATAGTTTGTATCCCTACTTTCTAATTGGAGACTAGTTAACAGGTTTTTTTCTAAACGGTTAATCTCATTTCGATAGTGTAATAAGAATACAAAGATTATCAGAACTATGTGATGAGATATTAGCGCAATACATTTTGAACAAATACATAATCGAAACAGGCAATAAGATTGATCTTAACTCGGCTTTTGTGGTGTTGTATAAAAGTGTAAAACGGCGTATACTAAGGTTTATTGAAGCCTTAGCTATACGAAAATTCAAACCCACTTTGTGTATTCAAAAACAGTTTGTTCTCATCTTAAACCTACTCTGGTAACATTAGCTTATTATCCAGAGTGATTAGGTTTCAAATTGTTTTCACATTATTATTATGATTATTATCCTTGTCTCCTCTAACCCCCCCCCCCACCCATTTCCAGTCTAGTCGACCTTTTATTTTTATATATAAATGTTCTTAACAAGTATGTGTGATCAGATTATTCGAAATGTATACCTCATTACATAGTTCTGATAATCTTCATCTTCTTATTACATTATCGAAATTTATCAAAGGGACTCATTGCTTTAAATCTCATTTCGTTTCATTTGACCATTAATTAGAGTCATTGTGCTTTTTTCTCTGAAACTTAACCTTAGTTTTAAAACCATTCAGTGACAGGGAGGGTAAGACGGAACTTTCTATTTTAATTAACAACTTTTCACCAGTGAGCACTATTGGGGTATGTGAGGAAGGAATATTTTCAGCCTATCTTTTTTTGCCCAAATCAATCTTATTTTAGCTGATTCAATACTACTTTCATTGATATTCACTAGAAGGGAGGGATTTTAAATACTGCATACATAATGTTGAACAGATATTTGCTATGAAAACTCGAACTCGACAAATAAGTTATTAATTAAATTCACTTAGTATTGTTTGTTTGAATCTTCCCATTGATGTTTAGAACTGCAACTGGTTAGTCTCTTATTGGAATAGGTGCATACTGTGCGTATTTCCTCGATATAGCCTTATTTCACAAGCATTGTAAGCAAAGATGGATAATGGCTAGCAGTGAAATCCAGGACGCCCGTTTCGTCCTATTCGGGACTCGTCAGCTGGATATACCTGAAATGAAGACTGACCAGTTGCAGTCCTAAGCATCAATGGGAAGATTCAAACAAACAATACTGAGTGAATTTAAAATTAACCCCATTGAACAAGCAAGTGGCTATCAGGATTCAGTAGCTGGGTAGATAACGCGATGGCGTTTGAAGCGAGGGTACTGGGTTTGAGTCCCAGAGTGAACATCAACTCTGAGACGCAGGTACATCCAACTGACGAGTCCCAAATAGGACGAAATGCATGTCAAACTGGTTTCCACTGCTATCCACTGTCCATATTTGCTTACAGTTATTAAATAAGTTTAAGAGTTGTTTAGAGGTACAACGACTTAGAAAGTAATCGAATTTAATATTCATAAAACTAGAAATATCGAATAGTAAAGTATGCAGTCATCTGTTACTCATTAAAAGTCACAGTCATTTGGATGACATCCAAGAATCTCTGGAAATAAGCTGATACTCATCAATACAGAACTTCTATATGCTAGTGAAAACTGAGATTTTTGTGTGAAATTCAAAGCTGCATTATTAGATATGACGATTAGAAATGTCATTATCATCATCCCCTGTACAATGGAGATCTTGATAGTAATTGGTTACTGAACAATGTTTTGTTTAATTCTCATTACTAATCAGGTATTTTTCGAATCAGAAACAGACTTAATTTGGACAACCATTGGTGCTCCTCATGGGTGCGTATGCATGACCCCACCATAGAGAAATAAACCCAGGACCTTTGGTCTCGAGAGTGAAAACTTAAATTCTAGATCACTGAGTTGGCATTCAATGATCAATAATTCTAACTTTACTCGATCCACGAAATTGCGCAACCATCTCCAATTGTATTAGGTGGGTAACTTCCCTACACCCTACACAGTTCAAATTCACTGGTCACGTCTTTTTATTAGAACTTCAAAACCTTCCTCAGAAAGCTAACCAATAATGCTCATATTATGATTTCTAGTTCCTGGGTTTGTTTCTCGTTTACGGGTTCGTTGGTTTGCACTGAAGAGGGGTGGTGTACTAGGACGAAATGGCCGTCTAATGCTTCTAGACTTTTAATTTGTTACCTAACTTTTAGCGGTTCGTGATTTTAATGAAGTAAATAAACTACACAACCTCATACTGACAGCCAATCAAATTCCGCTGAACAAGCAAGTTCCAACTCTTTCTTATCATATCATTCAACAGTCTGATACAAAACAAGTCACTCAAAGGGAAGGGTACACTTCGAAATGACAATTAGGATTTGACCAGCGTCAAACAAACATAAGATTCGATATAATAATGTGATGAGTTATAATTAAGATGAAAATAAACAGTCTGTCAGTAATCAATGAGATTATTCAAATGTACTGAAACTGAATTCGTAAAGAAATATCAACAAACACAATTACCAGTAAACGAAAATACATGACTACAATCAAACGAGATTTGACAGTTGTAGTACAGTTAGGATTTCTAACTTTACTTACCATTAATAAGTAGTATAGATTTGCATGAAAAAAATTAGGAAAAAGAATACATGGAAAAATTGATGCTTTTTGGAATGGATGACAGATAATCAATCAAGAGCAGTATGGGATCTGGTACAAAGCGTCATAGTCTCAAGTTACTACATTGCATGTCGGCACCGAGAGATTAAATTATCAAGACAACTCCGGAGTAGTAGGACCGGTAACAGTATCAACAGTACTAGATAACATTGGACGTATAAACTGAAATATACAAAATGAGATACATAAGTATTTTACGACACATATTGTGCGCATCTGGGCCAATGCTACCGATTATAAGTGATGTGACACTACGTCTCTAACATTTGATTATGATGATCGCGGCACCCCAATCAAGTCTACTCAGCTCAGTTCAAAAATCAGTGACTATATAATGTCATCAAGTGATGGTTCCACCAATCCTTTCCTTTGACCTAATCCAACACCAATCATCATCTCCCGTTGAGGGTGCGGATGGTTGAGCACACTAATATATGTCCTAATCACCTCAGTCAAGGAAGAATCACTACCCTATCAATCGATTTTGTTGTGACTTATAAAAAATATACGTATGACAATTCGTTATTGATCTTATGTTCGACTTTTGTCACGTTAATTATCCACCAATGAAATTACGACTTTTCCGACCTTAATACTGTGACAAATCAATGACGTTCGACCGGTATGAGCAGTCTAGCCCCCCTATTGGTCCCTTGTCCGCCGAGCCCTTCCAATTGAGTTCAGAACACTAATTACAGCTTCAGCTATGCGAATCTATGTGAATCATTTATTTCATGCACTCTGTTTATATACTAATCAGACAGACCACATCACACCATCAAATAGAAAATAATATTTGTACAAGATCAAGCCAAATGTGACTGTGAACATGGGATACAATAATCAATAAACTGAACATAATTTAGGGACAGTAAATCGTACAGTAATAATTCATAGGTCAAAATGAAGCTTATAATAAGATGAATATAGATATACACAATCTAGTTACTCAATAGTTAAGCCATAAGAATATATATATAGAATAATCGTCCACTAATAGATCCCAGAAGTTACCCATACTTAGGTCTTCGCTAGGATATAACAGACTTATCACCCTTAGGTACCCTATTTTTAACATCAACATTTACCACTTGGTAATTCAAACACACCCAAATAATCCTCCAATTATGCTCAACTCACGAATATCCTCTATTTTTACCAGTCACTTCCCACAGCCATAAAATTGAGCGGAAAGCACTGTTACACAGTATACTCTTCCTTTATTTGTCAATATAATCTACTAACATTTCTCCATTATGTCTTTATATTGATGTTTGCTTTTTTTTCCTATCTATTCACATTACAGGATATTACATTAGTTAAATCAATGAAAAATCCACCAAATGTTGTAAAATTAATTATGGAATCTGTTTGTATTATGTTAAATGAAAAACCTGATCGTAAACCAGATGGTACAGGTCGAATGATTGAAGATTATTGGGGACCATCATTAAAATTATTAAGTGATCTAAAATTTTTAGATCGTTTAAAAAATTATCCAATAGATAATATTTCTGCAAATATTATGAAAAAAATACGTGACAACTATATACCCAATACAGATTTTGATCCAAAAATTGTACGTAATGCAAGTACAGCATGTGAAGGTTTATGTAAATGGATTATTGCATTAGATAAATATGATAGAGTAGCTAAAATTGTTGCACCAAAAAAAGAAAAATTAGCTATTGCTGAATCTGAATTAAAAGTACAAGTACGTTATATACTAATAATAGTAATAATAATTATAGTAAAGCTTGTTGGCGAGACTAAACTACATGGACGACCTTTGAAGGAATCTTAAATGACCTTGAGAAATATTAGCCAATCAGAAGACAGCTAGTATGCAACAAAAATATATTATAGAAAACTCAAAAATTAAAGGGGATATTGTTCTTTTACATGACCCAAAAACTTATCAAGGTTAGATATAGGTTCAGAAGTTCTAAAATGATAGTTCATACGGTACAGGAACTCATTCATGTGACTCCATAGTAGTCGACCTCTGAAACCATGATAAGGTCTCAAAAATTCTTTTAGCCTCGACCACATAAATTCAATGTTGTTGATATGTTGGTATGGTTTAGGGTTAAGGATGAGATTATAAATTATGGATGACCTTTGAGCGACGCTAGAGTGACTCTGAGAGTGTCAACATAATAACTAAGACCAAATGAGGGTTATAAACCTGTGTGAAGAATTCAAATTATGATTTACGGTTCATGGTTAAGGCTAGGAATTATACTTAGGGTTTTCATCACGAACTGACATCAGCTATAATGCCAAAACTCTATTTATACAAATGGACAATTGAATTTCGCGCCAAAATCTTATGATCACTTCTCTTGTACATGCTGAAGTATCACGTCTTCTCTTAAATCCGTTGTAAACCGACCGTACATAAGCATTAGGTACCGAACTTAGCACCGTGACCTTGAAAACCCGCGAAAGCCTCTGATTGGCTCGTCCATATAGTTTAGTCTCGCCAGCTTGTTTTACTCAATTTTTTATGTTACGCTACATTAATACACTTTCCAATACTAAATACCTTATACTTACTCACTTACTTACTTACTTACTTACTCACTTACTTACTTACTTACTTACTTACTTACGCCTGTTACTCCTGATGGAGCATAGGCCGCCTTTAGCTCCCCCGGGAGCTACTGCCGGTCCCAAGCCGGGGTAAACGAGAAGGGTTGGGCATGAGGTTAGCGACCCCCATCCCGTAGAAAACCAACTCGCTAAAAGAACGCTAACCAGAAAAAATACCTTATACTTCAATAAAATTTCTATCTAATGCTTATGTAGCTTGTTAATACTAAAAAATATAGAGATATATTCTCGTCATCAGTGATCAGATGCTATTCATCATTCTCTTCGAAGTTTTCTTGATCAGTTCAATCATCTTGCCATCATTTTTCCGGGGTAAATTACCCAACTTAGTAGAAAAAAATGACTTGACGTCTTTGATCTGAACCGAAAACGGAGGTTTTAGTAGAATTCCTACAAAATATTGACTATATTGGTCACATTTTCACCAAAGCCGCATTTTCCCTTTTTTTACCATAGTTTGGATTGTATAGATTGGTGTACCTCAAACCATAAGCTCCAGTAGGCCATCTGTTATCAAATCCCAATAAAAAATAAAGGATCGAAATGGAAAAATAACCATTGCTTTCCTTTTTTCCAAAAGAGAAACTACTCCATACTAATAATAACCAGTGATTATAAAAATTAAAGTGTCAGTCATCAAAATCTCTTAGTTCAAAATAAAACAACAGATCATGGTCACCAGTAAAATCTAAAATATCATCATATAAGTACTTGAGTAGTTTGAAATCTCAGCCTCGATAATGCGGTGGATACGCACTGGTGAAGAATTCCATACTTGGAAAAAAACAATTATTCAATGCTTCCTGGTTTCCAATGGTTGTCTAACTTTGTTTGGTTCACAAAACCACTGTAATAAGACTTCAAAATTGTTACACATATTAACGTTTTCATGTTAATTTATGTAGTTGGCTAAATTAGCTGAAAAGAAAGCTGCATTAGATGAAATTCAAGCCAAATTTCAAGACTTACAAGATCAATTAGAAGAAATGCAAAAAAAGAAACAAGATTTAGAAGATAATATTGATTTGTGTAGTAAAAAGTTGGATCGTGCAGAAAAATTGATTAGTGGATTAGGCGGGGAGAAAACACGATGGACTGAAGCTGCTGCAATGTTAAAAGTAAGATGTATTTTTTAATTTTAGTCTTTTACTTTTAATAAAACATTCACGTAGTTAAGGCAACTGAATTGATCTTGTACCTACCTAAGACAACTGGCAAACTGATTAAATATGTTTTACTCTGTTTGATTTCAGCCGCGATACCAAGTGAATCAGATAAACTCTAATTAATCAGTTAATTGTATGCTTAAAGTCCTTGTTTAAAATGTAGGACTGACACAGAATAGTAAGTATGTAATGTAACAATACTTAATTGTGTTGCATTCTACTTCCCTACTTCCCTTTAAACCAGTCATTTTAAATCAAACATGTTGCGACCTTTCTAATGCCGTTGTACGTTATTGACTGTCATCAGAACGCGTTTCTGTGTATGTATGTGTATGCTTTGTTTGGACATATCTATTTACCTACTTGCTTTTTGAACACTGCTTACAAACAACTGAAACACCCTTTTATCCACGGATTTCGACTATAATTTCAATATCAATACTATCTAATTCAATTTGTCTGTTTACACAATTATCTGAAATATATGTATCCAAAACACATTTCGTATTCAACTATCTATTTCTACGTTATATAAACGTGATCAGTTGACAGGATATAAACAGAGTTAAATCGGATTTATATTCCATTCATTTCACAATATAAGGGCGATAAATGTACTGCGGTATCCAAATTGTGTTTGTTGGTATATGTTCTCTTTATTCAACGTGAATGAAGTAAGGCTTCAATTTTTTATTCTTATCTTTATTCAATTAAATCACGTCATTAAATATTATTTCGTACATCCTGATCCCTTGGTAAATTTACATGATTTTAATGGTTAAATTCATGAATCGATCTAAGTTCAAAGCGCCTTTGAAAACCCGGAAGTACTGGACGGCCGTTTTGTCCTAGTATTGGACCCCTTAGTAGTATGCATCCACAGTCCCACGCACAACACTCAAACCCAGGACATTCGGTATCACTCGTGAAGTCCTAACCTTAGGAACACTGACTTACTTACGCCTGTTACACCTCGTGAAGGAGCATAGGCCGCACACCAGCATTCTCCATTCAACCCTGTCCTGGGCAATTCTTTCCAGTTCTTTCCAGTTGTTATTCATCCTTTTCAAATCTGCTTCTATTCCCCGGCGTAATGTGTTCTTTTCAAGACCACTGATCCGTCATCGAACGGTGTTAATGTCTAACTTCAACAGATCCATGATCCTGAGCAACCATTTATCCATTGTCTGAGGTAGATACCTGTCTCTACCCTACACAGATTAGACTCTACGAGAAGAACGATATTTGCAGAAAACAACAGAAGTTCACAATAGAAACTCTATCAAGAATAATGTTATTAAATACCATAAGCAATGGAAGAGGGCATCTACAAGGTTTTCGGAACATATTTCCTGTAAGTTGTGCCAGAGAAAAAGTAAAGTTTTAACATGTGCGATTAATAAACATTTGAAAGATAGGGAACAGAATAAGAACATGACGAAAGCGGCAAACATCACTTTTAATGCGCTTTACAAAGGCCATTGCCATTGACCGCTTTCGACCTGACCTTTACATGCAGAAAAAAAGTGTGATACACCTATTATTGCCCTGGTAAGATAGTTATATTATTTCAGTTTTTGTCAGTTACATTATCTCTATAATATGATTTACACCTTATAGTAAAAATTCTCGTCGACATTCACTCAAGACGTCAACTTTAACTTTATGTCAAATAAGTACCTTGAATATATCACTCATTTGTTAACAAATAGTTTTTATTCATTGTCTCTTTACTGTCACTTACAACTTTACCCTCTTCTTCCATTTTCATTATTCCATCTTCAGCAATATAAATACCAATTATCCTTAACTATTATGTTAAGGATGTTGTTTTTTTTTAGATTGATATCATAAATGGATCAATGTTAGGCCACCATTGAAAACCTGGAAGCACTAGACGGCAATTTCGTCTTAGCATATTACTCCTCAGCGATTGAAATCAGACATTAACATCGTTCAATGACGGATCAGTAGCCTATACGTTAAACGTGCATGCAAGAGACCGAACGTCCTGGGTTCCAGTCCCATATTCAGGATCTTGGATGAACACAGTTGAGGAGTTCTATACTTCCAGATTTTCAATGGTGGTCTAACAATGATCCATTCATGATATCATTCTAAAGTTTCCCGTTCATTTAAACAGAAATTTGTGATAAAATGGTTATCTGGAGGTTATCCACACAGAATGCACATATACCAATAAGGGCTGATCACAAATCCCGTCCTAGGATAATTTAAAGCCTTACTAATAACCAAATAATTATGAAGAGGTTTGTAGATTCAACTATACAGTTAATATCCCTGAATATTTCTTTATTGATTAGGCTTGTCAAATTTGACTTGAATTAATTAAAATACATTTCTAATTACAACATGACTTTGTGATTATCAGTATAGAGTTATGGAGATTGTTGAGTATTAATTGAGATCATGAATGGATACGCACTGCTGAGGAGTCCCACAGTAGGACGAAACGGCCGTCCATCTCTCCCAGATTTTCAATAAATTTCACGATATTAGAAGTCAATAACCAATTTTCAACATTCTATTTACTGTAAACTGAATCATTTCAAAGACAAAGCTTATGATCAAAATTTGTTTTTAATTATTGTTATTGAAACATAAGACCATGTGCTGATAAATATTAAAACCGTACATTCATCTTCACATTGATTTTTTATTTTTTTCTAGGAACGATATGTAAATATAATTGGAGATGTTCTATTAAGTGCTGGTGTTGTTGCTTATCTTGGACCATATACTGTTGATTTTCGTTCACGAATACAAAATGAATGGCATGAATTATGTCAGAAATTAGAAATTCCTTGTTCTGAAGTATTTCGTATCGCTGATACATTAGGTGATCCTGTGAAAATTCGTTCATGGAATATTGCTGGACTACCAGTGGATAGCTTTTCTACTGATAATGGTATAATTGTAACAAATTCTAATAGATGGGCATTATGCATTGATCCACAAGGTATATTATCACTTTATATAATATTTGTTTGGTGTTTTGCGTAAATAATGTTTCACAAAAGAAAGATCAGATTTAAATTCTAAATATGAGCCTAATTCCAACAATTCTCTGAGCATTAAATAATGATATGTGTTTTAATTGGTGACTTGGCGAGGCTATAATTTATGGACGACCGTCGAACGAATCTAACGTGACCTTGAAAAATATTAGCCAATCAGAAGACAGTTAGTATAGAGTAAAAATATACAAAACCAAAGAAGTAAGGTGGATACACTTTTACATGATCCAAAAACTTAGAGAGAGGTTCAAAGGTTCTAAAATCGTAATGCATAAGGTTGAGGAACTCATTCATGTGGCTCCATGATAGTCGGCCTCTGTAGCCATGATAAGGTCGCAAAAACCGTCTCGGCCTCCACCATATAGCTTCAATATTGTTTGTGTGTACTCCGGTTGTGTAAGTTTATCATTTTTATTACGCATATATCCCTACAATACTCATATTATTGAACAGCCGAAGCTTCAGTAGCATCTGCGAATATTGCAGCGAATAATGCTGGTGCTTATATTATACAGTTCGCGAGAATTATTATTATTTGCCTTAGTCTCAATCTGGATCGAGAGAAAAAAGTTCCTATTCCATCAGACTTCTCCCTCCAATATATGTCACATCGAAAGATAACATCATCACGTTAGTCTGTACAAGGTCTACAAGTCAATTGATTACCGCAATTACAAACGCTTCTGATTGACTCGTCCATAAATTATAATCTCGTCTGGCGATTTCAGTATGATTGGCCTTTTGATTGGCTATAGAGCAACTTTGTTGATTGTTTAAGTATTCTGATGTTTAGATTATTACTATAGTTGTAGTTTTTCGAACTTATCCGACGAACTTTATTGATGGGTGCCCATCAACATAATTCATTACTTCATAACTTTGTACTAATATCAAACGATTTATATTTCATCAGTGTAATAGTAGTAAATGATAGACTAGAAGTAGTAGTATTAACACCAGGGATACCATTTTGTCATTAATTAATTCCCTAGATAAACTGGTATGTGTTTACTAAATCAGAAGTCTTGTGTTTCAACTTTAATTAGTTTTTGTATCACAGCTGAAGAATCATTTAGAATAATAGAGCACTGGTTAACTATTTTATTTTAAGAAGGGGATTTCGTGGAGATTTTTATAGTTTTATAGATGAGATCATGAGTCAATTGAAGCTAGACCACTATGGAAAACCTGGAAGCACTGGACGGCCCTTCCGTCCTATTGTGGGACTCTTCAGCAGTGCACAGTGCCAGAGCACTTAAGTGCTAAAATATCATTTCTATTCCTATCAAAATAAGACTTAATAATTGTGGTGAGTGCTACTAATGTTGACAGATATAAGTAGTATGTATCATCAATCGAAAGTGAAATACCTGGCGGCAGAACCTTAAAAAGATCTAAGAAGAGAGAAGGAGAATGGAGAGTGATTGGTGTGGTGTAGCAAGCCCATTCAACCTATTGTATTATTTGTGTACTCTCTGTAATTAAACATTTTATCCACTAAATAAATTTATGTATGAGTCTGATTGAGCGCGTCTCTACACATCAATCTTTACTCTATTCTCTCATCAGTTGTAAGCAAACACAATCAATAATTTATCCACAGTCCATTAACACTCATAAATATATAAAGTTTTTTAATAGTCATTGATACACACACACTCACTTGTTTTCCCTGTGTGCTTGCTATCTGTACGCTTGTGGATTTTACCAAACTTTAACAATAAACTATCCCTATTACTGGTGTTTGGGCTTTTGAATGATCTCGAGTAAACCCGTAATTCTACTAGGAGTTTTAACCTGTGTTAAATATTCAGTTAGCGGGATATTATTTATTTAATGGAGTCAAATTTAGAAGAATTAACCCTCTACAATGGAAACGAAGGAACAATGAAGTTTGAAACAAGTGGTTGACATTTTGCAAATGAAGTATTTACTGTATGGTTCTCAAATTTTACTAAGAGATTCTGTAACTTTGTATTCAGATAGATTTGACTGTCCCCACCTGTGTTCTCGTTCACAACAGTATAACTCATCATTTAATGATTGACTTGTGAACACACTTCTAACTTGTTTGGAAAATTTCCGGCAATTAATATCATTCATTTTGATACATTTCGATGTTTAACTTATTGTAAATTCTGAATTGCAAGCATTGTGGAGTTTATTTTACCTCTTCCTGTCACAGATTCATACTGATTGAAAAGCTATCGACAACTAGAATGAACTAATTTTATATAGTTAAGATCATGAATGAATTGAAGCTAGACTACCATGGAAAACCTGGAAGCTCTAGCGCGAGACTGGTAGGTCATGAGTTCGAATCTCGTGAGGCGGGATCGTGGATGCGCTTTGCTGAGGAGTCCCATACAAGGACGAAACGGTCGTCCAGTGCTTCCAGGTTTTCCGTTATGGTCTAGCTTCAATTAACTCATGATCTCAACTATATAAAATTACTAAAATCTCCACGAAACCCCCTTCTGATAGAATGAACTGGTAAGTTTTTATTGCCTATTACGATAGGCTTTCAAATATGTCACGAATGAGTCACTTACCCACCAATGATATCAGATTATTTTATGCCATATTATGAATTGACTAGTTGGAAGTGATAATGTAAAACACTGAATTTCAAATCACCAGTGTAAAGTTAGTCCATTCACCGTGAAGTCTAGGTTTAATGGCTCAGAATCGATGACAATGGCGTAGGTGTATACACTCTTTATCTTCCCTTAAACAGTGAGATTAAGATCGATTCATATCTGTCTTTCTTCCTGTACTATATCCTTATATACAATCTTTCTTTTATATATTACCACCACTAAATTAACTACTAATAGGAATTCGGTATTCATCTTGTTGTGCTAACGAGATATGGCAACTTGAACTGATGCATATGTGTGCCTGATCCTACGTTATAGTTAACTGACTGATTGGAGAATAGAAGCTATCAAGATGTCTTACACCTAGTCAAAATACCTGTCTACCAATGTCCAATTTTCAATGGTTTCCCCAATGATATTGATTCATGGCAAAAAAGTTGAACTTCAACATTGAATAGATAGAATATTTGTCATGTATAAAAGATACATTTTAATAGTTTCATTGTTATCTGAATTTTTTTTCAAGTTTTTCTCTTTTCACTTCAATTTTCTTCCAAATCCTCCCCCTCCCCCCCCCAAAAAAAATATATAGGTCAAGCTAATAAATGGATTAAAAATATGGAAAAAGATAATAAATTACAAATTATTAAATTAAATGATACACATTATTTACGTACATTAGAAAATGCTATACAATTTGGTTTACCTATATTAATGGAAAATATTGGTGAAGAATTAGATCCAATATTAGAACCAATATTACAACGTTCATTATTTAAATCTCAAGGAAGTTGGTATATACGTCTTGGTGATAATTTAATTGAATATCATTCAAATTTTCGTTTTTATTTAACTACACAATTACGTAATCCACATTATTTACCTGAAATTGCTATTAAATTATGTTTAATTAATTTTATGATTACACCAATTGGTTTACAAGATCAATTATTAGGTATAGTAACAGCTAAAGAGAAACCAAAATTAGAAACAATTAAAAATCAATTAATTATTGATTCAGCTAATAATAAACGTCAATTAAAAGAATTAGAAGATAAAATATTAGAAGTATTAAATACATCAAAAGGGAATATCTTAGAAAATGAAACAGCTATTCAAATATTAAGTTCATCAAAACAATTAAGTGAAGAAATAACTAAAAAACAATCAATTGCTGAGAATACACAATTAGAAATTGATACAGCACGTAATGGTTATCGTCCAATATCGGAACACGGTTCATTATTATTTTTTTGTATATCAGATTTATCAAATATTGATCCAATGTATCAATATTCATTAACATGGTTTATTAATCTATTCATATCGGTAAGTTCTTTCTTATATTTATTTGTAACATTGAATAAAATTGAACGAGTTTAGGATAGATTCACTTCGTATTGTTTATATGAATCTTCCAATTGATGTGTTAGGACTGTAACTGGTCAGTCTCTAATGGGTATATGTGCGTACTGTGTGTATTGCCTCGATATAACCTTAATTCACAAGCATTCCACCCCATTGCACAAGCAAGTGACTATCAGGACTCAGTAGCTGAATGGATAACGACATGGCCTTTGAAGCGAAAGGTACTGGGTTCGAGTCCCAGAGTAAACATCAACTCTGAGATGCAGGTACATCCAACTGACGAGTCCCAAACAGGACGAAATGCGTGTCAAACTGGATTCCACTGCTAGCCACTATCCATCTTTGCTTTAGTTTAATTTAGATTTCAGCTGATATTGTGCATTGGAATAATTGTATTAACAATGATTCACTCTGACAAATTATATAACATGAGGGTATAGTTTCCTAGCACTGAAACATATGAGGTAATATGTAAATAAGGCAATATTGTGGAATCGAAAACTAATCACTCTAAAATGAAAGACATTGATAATTATCTAGCTCTATCATTTCCATTCAGTGATAGTAGTATGTAATTACGCTTCATATGCGGTAACGTAATGATGTGAACAGAGAAACAAAGAAGCAATCACAAACTACAGAAGCTACTTTTGCGGACGTTATTTCACTTAATCCAAAGCATATAAAACACTGACATTTATATTTTTAATAGTTGAGATCATGAGTCGGTTGAAGCTAGACCACCATGGAAAACCTCGGAGCACTCGACAGCCGTTTCGTCCTATTGTGAGACTCCTCAGCAGTGCTCAACCACGATCCCGCCTAGCGACATTCAAACTCAGGACCTATCAGTCGCAATCTATTGTATTCTATTTTTCTACCCTACTGCCTAGTTTTGGACAGAATTGTATTTTCCTAATTGTTTGTACGTTTTGGTCATAATAGTCATCTATATTATTCATGTATCTTTTCAATAATCTGATTCCGAACCGAATGGGAATCGGCAATAACTCGAGTAGTACTCCAGTTGACTCGCCTCTCTATCACACGCTCTTGTCAACCAATCAGGTGATAGAATAGTTTTCGTCTCTCTACCCAATGGCAGTTAGTCTCACTTCGAACTCATGCGATTCTAGTCTTGAAGTTGAACCAATCCACCTATCATGTCAACGCTTTAATTTAGATTCAGACAAGTTATCTTCTGCATATTAGTGGAAGATATAAATACACCTAGTGTTATGACTTGACCTAGCCGTCGCCAATCGTTATGTCGTTAGGTCGCTGCTAATTTGTTATGACCTTACGAATTAACAATGACGTAATTCACGTGGATTATCCACCAATAGAATACGCCTTCTACGACCTTCACATTGTGACAATGACGTTTGATTAGTATGAGTAATCTAGCGTCCTTATTGGTCCTTAATCCGCCTAGCCCATCCAGAACACCAATAGCAGCCTCGGCAATATGAATCGTTTATTTCAAGCATACTTTGTTTATATATCAGACAGGCAGACCACACCACACCATAAAATAGAAAATAATATTTGTACAAAACCAAGCCAGATGAGGCTGTAAGCGTGAGAGACAATAATCAATAAACCGAGCATAACATAGGAACAGTAAATCATATAATAATAATCAATAGGTCAAAATGAAGCTTACAATAAGATGAATATAGATATAGATAATCTGGTTACTGAGTTACACAACAGGAATATACATAGAACAATAGTCCGATAATAGGTCCCGTAAGTTATCCATACTTACTTCTTCCCTAGTATATAACACCTAGCTAGGTCTTTAATAATTTAATTATTCTTTTACTTAATGACCAATAGATATTGTACCTAAGATGATGATTTTTTATTGTTTTTTGTTTGTTTGTTTCTTTTTTCCCATAAAACTTTAGTCTATTTCTAATAGTGAAAAATCACCAATTTTAGAAGAACGAATTGAACTATTGAATAATCATTTTACCATTAGTGTTTATCGTAATATATGTCGATCATTATTTGAAAATCATAAATTACTATTTTCTTTAATCATGTGCTATTCACTTATGAAAAATAAGTAAGTTTTCTTTTATATGAAATCATAATGATCATCATCATTATTAATTATACGAAGACTATTGTATAGATAATATATTTAGTATTTTACTTAATTACTTACTTAAACCTGTTACTCCCAATGAAGCATACGCTGCCGACCAGCATTCTCCAACCCACTCTGTCCTCACCCTTCCTTTCTAGTTCTATCCAACTTTTGTTCATTCTTCTCATGTCTATCTCCATTTCTCGGCGTATTGAATTCTTTTGTCTTCCTCTTCTCCTTTCGCCTTTGGAATTCCATGTTAGGGCTTGCCTTGTGACGTAATTCGGTGATTTCCTCAAAGTGTGTCCTATCCACTTCCAGCGCTTATTCCTGATTTCTTCCTCTGCTGAAATCTGGTTTGTTGTCTCCCACAGTAGAATGTTGCTGATAGTGTCTGGCCAACGGATCCGAAGTATCTTGCGTAGGCAACTGTTAATAAACACCTGTATCTTCTGGATGGTAGCTTTTGTAGTTCTCCAAGTATCCGCCCCATACAGTAGAACTGTCTTGACATTTGTATTGAAAATTCCGATGTTTGTGTCAGTTGACAATTGTTTTGAGTTCCAAATGTTCTTTAGTTGTAAATATGCTGCCCTTGCTTTGCTGATCCTCGTCCTCACATGTGCATCAGATCCACCGTGTTCATCAATGATGCTGCCCAGATATGTAGAGGTTTCCACATCCTCCAAAGCTTCTCCGTCAAGTATAATTCGATTGTTGCATGTCGTATTGTATCGGAGAGTCTTGCTTTTCCCTTTGTTTATATTGAGTATTTTACAATTTATTTATTTGAACAAATAAATATTAGTACAAAGGGGCATCAAATACATATGAGCCACACAAGTAACTTGATCTGTGTGTAGGCTGTGATACTACCCGGGTGCCCAGATCGAAGTAGGTGGTTGTCTTAGAGGGCCACAACCAGAGCCTTTGACCTGAAGGTGTGATCCACAAGGCAATGGAGTAACGTAAGTAGATGCAGTCCTATGGTAGCTTGTGACCAATAATTGGTTCATACGTCATTTATTTCCTCAGGATCTTAAAGCCTATGTGCACTTTTGGTTTGGAATCAGGGTTTTCCAAATACTTATAGGTAGGTCACTAATCATAAAAACTAAGAAGGTTATGTAATACTAACATGTAAAATAATTTATAGTGGATAAAATCAAAACAGGCTGAGAAAAGAATATCATGTTTTCTTCTAGATTAAACTGAAAAAATTACTCAATAAGCCTGTGATTATTTGAGCGTAAACTTAATTTTGCAAAGTCAATCTTTATTATGTTCTATTGAAACTGATTGAAGTATAAATAGGTGAGGGAACCTATTGATCATTGAGTGGTGACCAATGTGATATGTCTGGTCGTTTAGTAACACTAGAATCCTATCCATCAATTCGCAATTCTTAAAAAATATAGTTATAACAGCAATTTATTCTCTGTCCGGATATGTCAACAGTAACGCCTATTGCTGTGAAACTTGGCAATATAGGTTTAAATCCCATGGGAAACGTTAGTTTTCTCAAGATCCTGATGAAACATAGATTAAATAGGTTCTCTTGTCTAATACCTCCAACAACGTGTTCTTGACTCTGACGTAAATCTTTGCACTTGATAATTGTGGAAGTGTTGTATAAAGACTGACGAGATATGTCTTCAGTTTCTGTTTATATTCTCATTTCCAGTGAGATGTATTTTTGTTGTTGAAATTTTAATCAGACTCCTCTTTGTTATGTGGTTATGTAAAGTAAAAACACTTCAAATGAATCACAGTTACACTACTTCCTATTTCCACAGGAAGATGTTTATCTGAGGACTTCAGAATTTCAAATGAAATCTATGACTGATGATTATTTGTAACAGTATAGGATTCCATAAAATATTTTTTCTAAGTCTTAGTTAACTTTTGATCGCAATATCCTTCTCAAATTGTGTTTTATTAACGTTATAGATTCATTAGTGTGCAATATTTTTTTACAGTATTGCCCGACTACCACTTTCGTAAATGATTGACACAACTAATTTTGCTTGACAGCACTGTAATTTACTTACATCATATTGATAAACCCTAAATAATGCAGTGATTGCTTCTTGGGTTGCACTCTCATTGATTATTCATGTATATAATCAACTTGTTCATGTGAACAATATTGAGGCATCCATTTAAGAAGTACTAGCAGAGACTAGTCAATTCAGTCTTAACAAAATCAACGGCAAAAAATGAATTACTGGAATTGACTTTTTTGAAACGAGACATTGTGGAGGTAGCTACACACTTACTTCTTGTGAATAAACACTGTGGACCAGCAAGCACTGTACGATACTTCATCCTAGTATGATATTCCACAGCAGTACGAATCCGCGACGCCAGCAAGCTTAGAACCTATGGTCTTCAAGAACCTTACCAATAAGAACTATCCAAATTATAATCAATTTAATTACGGTTACTACTTATTTACTTTAATAGATTACCTAATTTATTACAAACTTTTTTTAATTAGAGGGAAAGTAAATGAAACAGTCTGGCGTTTTCTACTGACCGGTGGTGTTGCACTCGATAATCCTTATCCAAATCCATGCCCTGATTGGTTATCAGATAAATGCTGGTCAGAAATTGTACGTACAACAGAATTACCAGGATTAGAAGGATTTATGGATAGTGAGTAGTACAATTAGATTAAATATTAGATAAATATATGAGTAATTTATCACGTAGTGGATCAGACATACATTTCGGAAATCATCAAACTCCATCACGAGGAAAGCGCTCACCTTTTGTCCTTAAGAGAGATGGAAAATAAGAAGACCGAAGAACACATTGAGTTGAAAATTAGAAACAGACATGGAAAAAATGAATAGCAACTGGAAACAACTGGAAAGGATTATCCAGGACATAGTTGAATAGAGGATGCTGGTGGGCGGCTTATGCTCTTCTACAAGAGGTAACAAGCGTCAGTAAGTATATATATCACAGAGAGCACTGAACACATCTGTTATTCCTGAAACGAACAATATCTTTACGGTGAACACATGTATTCTCACATGTTTTCCAATCTAGGTCATTTTCTACTAACACTTTACTATTAAACTAATAGACCAGAATCCTAGTGGTTCACGATAACAACTACAGGGAATTTTAAATAAAAAGATCTCTTAACGATTTGGCAGCACCCAGATTACAGTGTTTCATAATGTTTACCCTTGTTTCCTTTCTATATATATTATAGTTACACAAAGGTATTTCAACATATTTATTCTCTACTTATTTGAATAAATTTCTGATTGCGTAACCAGTAGTTTACATTATACATTTATACCTAATTAATAAAACTTCATTTCAAGATACTTCCTGTTATTGTCCACAATCTTTTATCAACTGTGTATAAACGGACATGTACAGTGAATGATATTTGTTATCCCGGAAAAAAAGTCGAAAAAACACAACTGTGAAGGAGCGTTATCTTTCAGTCTGGGTACCCAGACCGAAGCAGGTCGTTTTCTCAGGGGGCCACTCCCCAAACCTTTTACTGACAGGTTAAATCCACAAAGCAGTGAAGCAACGTTAGGAGATGTAGTTTCATGGTATCTGGTGACCAACAATAGGTTCATACACATTTTGTTCCCTCATGAGCTCATGTACACTATTGGTTTGAAATCAGGGTTTTCGAACTCCTCCAAGTGGATCCTCCATATCCACTAATCCAGTTAAAGTTCCAAACATTCACTTTTCATCCTCTCAATTTTGTAAACAACATTTCTGACGCGAGAATTCAGTGATTAGAACTTTCCTGGCAGTGGCTATATACGCGTGGCCATGTGAGAGCATTTAGAAAGAGAGACAGCTGACTCTCCATACTCTCGGACGTATTAGGGCATTTAGAGGCTTTAATTTTATTATTATCTGTAAACCAATTCATTTACTTCATCTAACCAACCACAAGGTCACAAATACCAAAAAATTTCTTCAAGGTAACTTCATCCGGTTTCTGATTAAGTTTAGCGAATTTATATAGTTGAAGCGACATAACATCAGCTAAACGTAAGAAGTACTCTTAGCTTACCAATACTACTTAGTAGGCACTAAAAATGCTTCATTTTGATTGAATATTTATTTCTGTGAATTCACTGTATTTTTAAAGGTGTACAATCTGCTTCGAATGAATGGAAAGCTATGTATGATGATTTAACACCTCATAGATTTCCTATTCCTGGAGAATTTTCAAAATTAGATGGTCTTGAAAAATTGGTTGTACTACGATGTATACGTCCGGATAAAGTGATTCCTGGAATTCAGGTAAGTTTTGACTGATTGTATTAATAATAACATTAACGGTGAATCAAACTTTCTGACAAGTCATTTACATTTCCGAAAGTAGACCAAATTGCTTACTATTACTTAATAAAACAGTTGGAGTTGATTTAATGCCATAACTAAATTTCTAAAATGTATGAAAGTAACTTAGATATTTACTATACAGTTTACTTCAAGCTTTAATGGAAATACTTTTGATTAAGCAGCTATAAGAAATACTAAAGAGTATTTCAAGTGCATGCATAATGAATTCCCCTTTAAAAACCATTTCTATGATTATGGGAACTAGATCCTGAGGAAAGGGTTTACTGGGCAACATTTTATGTGACAAATGGAATATTTTCAGTTTCATATAGCTCACATCTTTCATCGATATCGTGTACATATATATGATTACTAGTAGAATTATTTCGAACGGTTCCATATGTAACTGTAAACATAATTAATTTAACACTTTAGAGTATTCTAATTTCCATCATTCATGGGACCATAGGGCTATACAAATGTTAAACAAAGAGTCAGCTCTATATTCCACTGCTGGCCAAGAACTACTTCTGCCCAAAAAACTTGTGACTCAAGACAATGCCAAGGTAATCCTTACATGATGCACATACGCCCAAAGAGACCGATCAACTGAAGCCCTAAACCTCAATAGGAAGATTCAAATAATCAACACAAACTAAACTAAGCTTCACCCTATTGTACAAGCTAGTGATTATCAGGACTCAGTAGCTAAGTGGATAACGCTATGTTATTTGAAGCGGACGGTATTTGGTTCGTGTCTCAGAGTGAACATCAAATCTTGAATGCAGATACATCCAGCTGACGAGCCTGACATAATTGGAAGATAAGAAGAACAATTTAGAAGATGAAGTCATAAATTTGATTAGAAACTCTAAAAGATATGAAACCAAGTCCTATATATATGACGTATACTTCAAGTTTCGAAATGTACATTTTTGCTACTTTAAAGTTATAAGTTGGATGCCGGCTCAGTGGTCTATTAGTAAAGCGCTCGCGTGCGAGACTGGTAGATCCTGGTTTCGTAACTCACGAGGCGGGATCGTGTGTGCGCACTGCTGAGAAGTCTCACAATAGGACGAAACGGCCTTCCAGTGCTTCCAGGTTTTCCATGGTGGTCTAGCTTCAATTGACTCATGATTTCAACTATATAAAATTACTAAAATCTCCACAAAACCCCCTTCTAATAAATATATTTCCCTAAAGATTTTAAATCTCACATCAAGCAGAAACATATCTCAGTTATTTTTTACCGAATGATAAATAGCCTATTTCGAGTAATATCTTTTTTCAATTCCAAACCCTAAGAGTTATGAAACGTTTTTATTAGCTCCTGTTGTGGTGTGTGCTACTGATGTCAATAGATATTTGCAGTATGTATCATCAATCGAAAGTGAAATACCTGGCGGCAGAAGGTTAAGAAGATCAGAGAGAAGAGAACGAGAATAGAGAGTGATTAGTGTGAAAAAGAAAAATTAATCAAGTTTGATACGATTGTTTAACATTTTGCAAATGAAGTATTTACTATATGGTTCTCTGATTTTACTAAGCGATTCTGTAATTTTGTACTGAAGTAGATTTGATTGTCCCCACTTATGTTCTCGTTCACTACAATGTCAACTGAATCAAATGTCAGAAGAGATTTTTGTGGATATTATAGTAATTTCAGTAGTTGAGATCATGAGCCAATTGAAGCTAGACCACCGTGGAAAACCTGGAAACACTGGACGGCCGTTTCGTCCCATTGTGGGACTTCATCAGTGCGCACCCATGATCCCGCCGTACGAGATTCGAACCCAAAACCTATCCGTTTCGCGCGCGGACGCTTACCCTCTAGGCCACTGTCATTCTCCTGATGAAAACTTTCTTATTCTAGGAATTATCATCATCTAAATAGTTCAGTCTGATCATTAATAATATTAATTTATTGTATAAACGGAGACAGATATACACAAATTATATACGTGTTAGAATAATAATTTGGTTGTCAAGCCATTATTAACCATCTCAAATACCATCACTCATTATCTCTGGACTTGATGTTTCTGTGTTCATTATAGAAAATGAAATCTATTTAATTTTAGCTTCATTGATTGAGCAACTCTCTCCTTCTTGTATAATTCATGCCTAACCATGTATGACATTATTTATACGTTGTTTAAAATCTTTTCTCTTACATTGAACAGTGAATTTTGTACAGTTCTATTCAGCGAGTATAAAACTGAAAACTGTTTTATTTATACAGAAGAGATAATCAAATTGAAATATAAGCTTTAATAGAAAACTAATAATGAGTCCAGTGCTTTGGGCAAAATGTCTAGGAACTCAATACCACCAAAAACAAGAATTGTAACAACAAAAAAAACGGTTCATTTCTAATTTATATTTTTCATTACATTTCGATTAATGTTGGATAAACATTAAAAACCCAAAGTACATTTAAGGATTTTTTTAAACCAAACTTGAGACACCTCAGATACATATATGCACTGTAGTGAACACGAACACGATTATGAACAATCGAATGTATTTAGGCACAAATTACAGACCATCTCACTAAAATCTGAGGACCATACAGTAAACAGTTAATTTGGGAACTATCAATCAATTGTCTCAATCTTGACCATTCCTTCTACAAATATCAATCCATAGTCTCCGATTATTATTATTCATGCATTTTCATACCCATCGCGTTTCGTTTCCATTCTTTCCTTACCGATCCTCTAGTGAAATACATCCTCTGCCTGACCATTGTTATATACTACTTATGTGAATGTAGGCAACCCATGCCACAGTACTACTCTGAAAGTTTCATATTTCTTCACGTCCATGATAAAATTGCATCACAGAGTCAACAGATAAAATTAGAGCCTATAATTAGTAAGAAAAAAATTAGAGAAACATAATTTTATGCTTGTATTTGTGACGGTGTGGTGCGGTCTACTTATTACCCACATAAGTAGTATATGATGATGGTCAGACATAAAATGTATTTTGGCAGAAGATCGATAAGGAACGAACATAAATGAAGCGCAATCGGTATGAAAATGCATGAATAATGAAATCAGAGGAGATGGATTGATATTTACAGAAGGAACGGTTAAGACTGAGACAATTGATGGTTATTTTGCTGTATGTTTACTGTACGGTTATCAGAATTAAGTGAGATAGTCTGTAATTTGTGCCTTAATACATTCGATTGTTATTATTATCAGAAGGAATTTTGTAGAGATTTAGTATTTTCATTGTTGAAAGCGTTAGTCAATTGAAGCTAGACTACCAGGGAAAACCTGGACTGCCGTTTCTTCCTGAGGACTCCCACAATAGGACGAAACGGCCATCCAGTGCTTCCAGGTTTTCCTTGGTAGTCTAGCTTCAATTGACATTCGATTATCCCTACCCGTGTTCTTGTTCACTACAATGGTTCTGTAAAAAGAAACACTATTGAATCTAATTCATCTCTGTTGTATAAGTTTATAATACTTTACACTTTACACATTCATAATAAGTGAATTATTGAAATTATTATCGTTCTTTTCCCTCTCATTTAAAAAAATTCATAAATAGGATTTTATTGTACAAAATCTTGGTCAACAATTTATTGAACCACCAACATTTGATTTACCTGGTTCATATGCTGATTCTAATTGTTGTTCACCATTAATATTTATATTATCACCTGGAGCTGATCCAATGAATGCTTTAATAAAATTTGGTAATGATTTAGGATATATTGGTAATCGTATACAAACAATATCACTTGGTCAAGGTCAAGGTCCAATAGCTGCAAATATGATTTATCAAGCTATTAAAAATGGTACATGGATTGTATTACAAAATTGTCATTTAGCTGTTAGTTGGATGAAATCATTAGAGAAAATATGTGAAGAAATAATTATACCAAATAATGTTAATGATCAATTTCGTTTATGGTTAACTAGTTATCCATCACCTGATTTTCCTGTTACAATATTAGAAAATGGTATGTATGACTTTATTTGAATAATAAAATGAAATATAATCAATGTTTATTTTCAGAAAGGGGGTTTTGTGAAGATTTTTAGTAATTTTATATAGTTGAGATCATGAGTCAACCAGGTCTGTTGGGAGATATCAACTCACTGAAGATATTGGTGAATGATTGCTCAATTTCGTGGATTGGTTGTAATTAGACATTAATACTGTTCGGATTCCGGCTCAGTGGTCGTAGACATATGTTCTGTACTTTGACTAAGCAGGTCTAGAAGATCAATCACTTTAAAATAGCTATTTTGAGAGTTATATATATAACGTTTCGTAAACAGAGATCAGTGGGTATACAAACATAGCAAAATGTTCAGGAGAAACGAAACAATAATGTCTATTCATAATGAATTCAAATGTATGAGTATATGGTATTTCCGAATTTTAGCATTAATTATGGACTACGCGTAGAGAATACTTGATTCAATTATTTAGGAAGAGAAATATCAGATGTAAACCATATTGTGAAAATAACGCAAGTGTTAAAAGAAAAGAAGATCAATTCACAAGTAAAAGTCACCACATCTTCTACTATACTTTAGATTATGGAATTGTACAACTTTATGAAGATATCCTTTTTTTCCGGCTACCAGTCGATTATCAATCTGAATGGTTTATATGTATTCAGACTACTTGATTAAAGTCAATCGTTGGATACATCCGATGATTTGACTGAAATACCATATACTCATACATTTGAATTCATTATGAATAGACATTAATGTTTCGTTTCTCCTGAACATTTTGCTATGTTTGTATACCCACTGATCTCTGTTTACGAAACGTTATATATATATAACTCTCAAAATAGCTATTTTAAAGTGATTGGTCTTCTAGACCTGCTTAGTCAAAGTACAGAACATATCTCTATAAAAGTAACTTTAAAAAAAAGTTTGATCTTTAAATTCACTTAGTATTGTTTGTTTGTATCTTCCCATTCGTGTTTAGGACTGCAACTGGTCAGTCTCTAATTGGCATATGTGCATACTGTGCGTATTGCCTCGATACAGCCTTATTTCACAAGCATTATAAGCAAAGATGGATAATGGCTAGCAGTGGAATCCAGTTTGACACGCATTTCGTCCTATTTGGGACTCGTCAGTTGGATGTACCTGCATCTCAGAGTTGATGTTCACTCTGGGACTCGAACCCAGTACCTTTCGCTTCAAAGGCCATCTCGTTATCTATTCAGCTACTGAGTCCTGATAGTCACTTGCTTGTGCAATGGGGTGTAGTTTAATCTTTTTCAATAAATTATCTTGTTGAATTATCAAGATTATGTAAAAACAATAATTATACACTATCATCTGTATTCACTTTTTTTTCTTTTCATATATTTCATAGGTGTTAAAATGACAAATGAACCACCAAAAGGTTTACGATCAAATTTATTACGTTCCTATTTAAATGATCCTATATCAGATCTAATATTCTATGATAGCTGTACAAAAGTAAGTAAACAATAGATATTTATAAAAACAAAACGAATGAAATATAACATTTGTCTAGTACACTACAATGATTAGTAATTAGCAAATGAATATTATTTGTTGTAAGAATTTTCATCCTTTGTTATCTCTTCAATAGCCCCCAAATGCCCTGATACGGCCGAGAGTAGGGAGAGTCTGCTTTCCCTCTCCAAATGCTCTCACATGGCCACACGTATACAGCCTCTGTCAGGGAAGTCCTACTCACTGCCTTCTCGTGGCAGGGATGTTGTTTACGAAAGTGAGACGACGAAAAGCGAATGTCCAGCGATTTAACCGGGTTGGTGGACACAGCAAGTCCACCTATGGAAGTTGGAAAACACTGATTCCAAACCAATGGTGCACATGGACTCCAGTATCTTGAGGGAACAAATGGCGTATAAATCAATCGTTGGTCATCGGCTACCCTGGGACTCCATCTCCTTATAATGCTCCACTGTCTTGTGGATCATACCTTTAATCAAAAGCTCCAGTTCTGGCCCCCTATGGAGACCACCTGCTTCAGTTTGGGCACCTGGGCATTATTACAGCCCTCACACAAATCAAATGAGATTTGTGTGGCGCATATGTATCTGATGCTTCCTTGTACCAATATTAATGTGTTTAAATAAATAAATAAATAAATCTCCTCAATAATATGGTGACCTTATAGTTAAGCTTTAAGATTTCAACAAATGGATCAAATCAGAAGGGGGTTTTGTGGAAATTTTAGTAATTTCATATAGTATACAAAATCTTCACAAAACCCCCTTCTGATAATGATCATATGCTCACTAGTGACTGTCTGCATGAGGTATTTCGTGGAATTCTAGTGAGAAGCGGTGGCCAGTGAAGTTCAACCGGGTCTGTTGAGAGATAGTAACTCACTCAAGACAATAGTAAATGGTTGCTACATTTCGTGGATTAGTTGAATTTAGATATTAACACCATTGGAGCCCGGCTCAGTGGTCTATCGGTTAAGTGCTCCCACATGAAACTGATAGGTCCTGGGTTTCTAATCTCGTGAGGCGGGATCGTGGATGCGCACTGCTGAGAAGTCCCACATTAGGACAAAATGGTCGTCTAGTGCTTCCAGATTTTCCATGGTGGTCTAGCCTCCATTGACTCATGATCTCAAGTATAAAATGGATAAAACGTTAGAACTTCACTTCACCTATTTTGTTATTGAATAACTAGGTATTAATCTCAAGCCTTCACAAAAACAATGTTATAAAATACTATCAAACTAAACTTTTAATTGATAAATGAGTTACGGCAAAATTATCTCCACTGTTAACAATTAAAAAGGTGAAGCAATAAGCATCAACTATAATAGAAACTTTTGACTACTAGATATCCAATCCAGTAAATGCTTAGTCATAAATATGTCATAAAAAATTTTGAGTATTCCTTAGTTTACTTAGATTACCCGTCAGCCACATATACTTCATTATTACGCACAATGCCTTTGTGAAACTATTGTGTAGCACTTTGTAGATCTAACTGATCTTAAAATGATTTTGATTACTGAATAAAACAAAAAAAAACATTCTTCATCACTTTGTTCACAACAGATATTGTAGTATTTCTAAAAACACTCTCATCATTTCATGAGTCTTGTAGAATTAGATGTTTTTTTCGACTAAAATGATTCTTTAACATTTAACAGTCAAATTCATGAATCAATCTAAGTTAGACCACCATTGAAAACCTGGAGATATTGAATAGCCATTCCGTCCTAGCATGTCTAACTTCAATCTATCCATGATCTTGACCAACCTTTTAGCTGGCTCAGTGGTCTAGAGGTTAAGCGTTCACTCACGAGACCAATGGTCCTGGATTCGAGTCCCATGTACAAGATCGTGGATGCTCATAACTAAGAAGTCCCAAACTAGGACGAGATGGCTGTCTATTGATCCCACGTTTTCAATGGTGATTAAGTTTAGATTGACTAATGAATTCAACTGTTAGAATAATTATGTCAGTTAAAATTTGATTAATTATCAATGTGAAATTTAATAACATTACTTTCAGTGAAAAATAGCTATTAAAGGAGAAAATATCTGATATAGGTTGAAAAGTGAAACTGTGAGCACTATTACGTTGAAATGCAAAATGTGTAAATGATGGCCAAGATATAGTAGTTGAAACAGTCTTTGAAAATGATATATCTTGCTGATTGATCGCTATACTAGGATCCTAAGCTAGTCTTGTACCCCCAAGCTAGAACTACACAGTGACTTGAACACGAGAGAAAAGGGGAAAAATATACGAGAAGCACTTTACTCCAAAGGTTCCTTTATGTACAGAAAATACAGTTTTTATATTATTTTAGAAGTCCTTGGGTTTTCCTGAAAATTCTAGAATGCTACTAAACATAGTAGCAGTGTAGTAATCAGCCAATCAGAAACTCTTCATATGACTTCAACCACACTTTATGAGAGAACTAAAGAGAGTACTCGGAATGGATTGAAACTGAATGATTTAGGGTTTTAGTGATATTGAATTATCTGAGTCAGATAGTTGAACTACGAAGCATTCGTTGTCATTTCGGAGAACATCATCAGCTGAGAATATTTTCTAACAATACTTTGTTTAATTATCGAATATCCTAAGGATATTTCAATATAAAGTTTTCCTTTCTTCTTGTTTTTTATTTGTTATAGAATCCTGTATGGCATAAGATGTTGTTTGGATTATGCTTTTTTCATGCACTAGTTCAAGAACGACGTAATTTTGGTCCACTTGGTTGGAATGTTCCTTATGAATTTAATGAATCTGATCTACGTATAAGTATACGACAAATGAAGGTTAGACTAAAGAGTAGATCACATTAGCGTACTTTGCATGTCCCTTTTTAGAAGATAGTTTTCCTCTCGGACTGATATAAGTTAAACAAAAACTGTATTGCTACACTTCGAACAGAAAAGTGTTTTAATATAGAATGGATAGAATGTGATTAGCAATGAAATTCAGGACGTGCCTTTGATTCTATTTGAAACTGAATGTACCTGCATCCAAGAGTTGAATTTCACTTTGATACTCGAAAGCAGAACCATTCGCTTCAAATGCCACTGTGTAACCCACTTAGCTGCGGAATCTATACAACCACTCACTTGTAAAACGGATATGAGATTTAGTTCAATTTAAAATGATTTAGATCATTCCATTGTTAATATTTTGACTGAGATTTGAGCAGTCTTGGTTGGCATATGTGTATTCTGTGCGGGTTGCCTCGATATAATCCCTATGACACAAGTTAATATAGAACTGATGGAATGTGTCTAGCACTAGAAGAATGCGTTTCCAATTACATGTTAAGAGTACATTGTATAGTTATGGGTGATCAGTAGGAATCCCTAAGCCTTAATATTTTAATTACTGAAATCCGTTTGCTATCAGAAATAGTTTAGCAACAATGTGCCTGATGGTGGTGCCTGTAATGAACTTACCTCGAGAATCGAGATATGGTGTTGTTCGTAAGTATCAAAAGTTGTGAAATATATGTGTAAGACTCAAATGTCAATAAATTTCCAACCATCTATTATCGAGGTAAGTGCATCTAGTTATAAGTTACTGAATTTAATAATCACGTTTAAACTTTGAAAGATAGAATTCCAAAGACCATGCTGACTTGACAAAATAATATTCATATACTGCAAAAATCATTTATTCCATTTTTTTCATAATTTTTTTAAAAATCTGAATACCTTGTGGAGCATCAGTTACCTCGACTGTGAATACATCTTATCCTAAAACTTAGGTTCATTTAGGCTTCTTGTGGTTAACCTCTAATCGTGTTACATCCAAACATAATCTAAATGCAGTAATGGGTCACTAAAACTATTGGTACACAACCACCACCATTAAGGTCTCTACAAACACGAAATTTGTTACTATTTAATGATCTATTAATATACATATATATTGGTCGTTTAAAACCAAGTTGACAGTTTTGCTATAATTTTATGTATTCAATTCATAGTTATAAAAACGTATATTCAAGTTAATTCTTTATTTTTTAGTCTACATTGTGAAGTGACCTAAGCTAAACAACCATTGTAAACCAGGAAGCACTAGAAAAGGTTTCGTCCTAGAAAAAAGGACTCTCAAATAGTCCGAATCAGAAACTTCACTAGGGATCTAATCCAGTATTTTCAGATCTCTCAGAGTACTTAACCTTCAGACTAGTGACTTGACACCCTACAGCTTACATTTCTAACTTCCTAGTTCTCAATGGTTGTCTAAGACTAGTTCATGTTGTGGACTATGAAACTCAACAATCTTTACAAACTTCTTATACCATATAATTGATGTTCAATAATTTAGATGTTTTTAGATCAATATGATGAAATTCCATTTGAAGCATTAACTTATCTTACTGGTGAATGTAATTATGGTGGACGTGTAACTGATGATAAAGATAGACGACTACTAATTTCATTATTGGGTATATTTTATAATAAAAGAATTATTGAAGAAGAAAATTATAAGTAAGTTATACATTTGTTTTTTCATCATAATGGAATTCGATAAGTCGTTGAGAAGTGCGACCACTAACCAAGGTCTTTTCAATTAAATAATTGACTTAGCACATAGATAGGTCTCTTTCTGTTGGTATTTAACATAGATTGACAATAGTTGAGGTATGAGTGAAAATTAGGAAGTATCTGACAGTTGTTTTGTTGCTAGTATAGAACTCTACGTCAGTGTACATTCAAGAACCTGCCAGAGAATAAACATAGGTATCGCAGCCACCAAATCGTAACTAGAAGGTTCATATTTTAACTCCAACATATTTGAGATATAGCATGAGAATTGTCTAACGTAACTATGCACGACTGTTTTATACACACCACACAATTAGATTGCCCCATTCATGACTTCGAACTTGAACCTCAAGAACTCATCTCAAAATAAATCTCCACATAAATGCATTATTATTGAAATGTTTTGTACAGGTAAGCTTAGTTTCTAGATCCTTTTGATCACTAATTCAAGTCAGTGCTTCTTAGTTTCTAATAACACATTAATCAATGACAATCCCTGAAGAATAACACCTACATCAACGAAGCATCTCATCCATAAAAGGCAATATTCCGTTATTTACTCTGCTACCTAGATCTACTTCAGTTAAACATTGGCTAGACTAAAAAGGTAATGAGGAAGATTATGAACTAACGAGTGATTTCAACTGATACAGTATTAGAAATCTAACAATAAATGATTGAATTAACATCATAGTAAAGTTTATAATTATATTTCATAATAAAGCAGTGGATAATTAATCCCCAAAAGCCAGTTGATTAAACTCAATTATGACTATTGACTTCTTTTAACTTCATTGATTATATTTGAAACTAATGAAGGGTAAATTCACTTAGTATTACTTGTTTGAATCTTCCCATCGATGTATTAGGACTGCAACTGGTCAGTCTCTAATTGGCACATGTGCATGCTGTGCGTATTGCCTCGATATAGCCTTAATTCGCAAGCATGGTAAGCAAAGATGGATAGTGGTTAGCATTGGAATCCAGGACGCGCGTTTCGTCCTGTTTGGGACTCATCAGCTGGATGTACCTGCATCTCAGAGTTGATGTTCACTCTGGGACTCGAACCCTCGCTTCAAACGCCAACGCGTTATCCACTCGGCCACTGAGTCCTGATAGCCACTTGCTTGTGCGATGAAGAGTAATCATAAGTGGGCAAAATAATGATTTTATAAATCATATACAGCAAATTATGAATGTAGAATATTAAAGGTAAAAGGACTGTGAAACATATATTGTTTAAAAGTGTTATGACTTTATAAAAGAAGGTCGTTGCCGATACCTTATGGCTTTATGTCCAGCTTTTTATCACGTGGATTATCCAACAATCGAAATGCGACTTGTCTAAACTTAATACTGTGCAAAATCAATGACGTTTGACTTGTATGAGCAGTCTAGCGTCCTTATTAGTCCCTTGTCTGCCTAGCTCTTCCGATTTGAGTCCAGAACACCCATTACAGCTTCTGCTATATGAATCATTTATTTCAAGCAGACTCGGTTTATATACCAGACAGATAGACCGCATCACACCATAAAATAGAAAATAATGTTTGTACAAGATCAAGCCAAATGTTGCTCTGAACGTGGGAGACAATAACCAATAAACTGAGTATAATTTAAGGACAGTAAATCGTATAATAATAATTCATAGATCGAAATGAAGCTTATAGTAAGATGAATATAGATATACACAGCAGCATCATTGATGAACACGGTGGATCTGATGCACATGTGAGTGCAAGGATTAACAAAGCAAGAGCAGCACATTTACAACTAAAGAACATCTGGAACTCAAAACAATTGCCAACCAACACCAAGATCAGAATTTTCAATACAAATGTCAAAACAGTTCTACTGTATGGGGCGGAAACGTGGAGAACTACGGAAATCATCATCCAGAAGATACAAGTGTTTACCATCAGTTGCCTACGCAATATACTTTGGATCCGTTGGCCAGACACTATCAGCAGCAACCTACTGTGGGAGACAACAAACCAGATTTCAGCAGAGGAAGAAATCAGGAAGAGGCGCTGGAAATGGATAGGACATACTTTAAGGGAATCACCCAACTGCATCACAAGACAAACCCTCACATGTAATCCTGAAGGTCAAAGGAGAAGAGGACGACCAAAGAACACATTACGCCGAGAAATAGAGACAGACATGAGACGAATGAACAACAACTGGATAGAACTAGAAAGGAAGGCTCAGGACAGAGTGGGTTGGAGAATGCTGGTCGCCGACCTATGCTCCATTGGGAGTAATAGGCGTAAGTAAGTAAGTAAGTAAGATATACACAATCTAGTTACTCAATAGTTAAACAATAAGAATACATATAGAATAATAGTCCATGAATAGGTCCTGGGAGTTACCCGTACTTATGTCTTCACCATGATATAAGAAAAAGTATATTTGAATAGAACTAACTATTAATAAATTCTTTATCACAATTTGATATAACCAGTTGTGATTGTATTTTCATAACGGCAGGAAGTTAAATCATAAAACGTCATTAGAAATAATTAGCTTACTACTACTAGTACACTATTTATAATCTGTTATTATTAGAAGTTCTATGAACGTTTGCTTATATGAGTACATAACTTCTGTACTATACCTTCATTCAAAATCAATAATTTACTCTTTTGTTATAATTGAACTCTATATTACTACTTAATTTGATAGTAGATAAAAGAAGTGGTGATATATAATAGAATTAAATACCCGGTAAATACTTTTCAATTCCTAACCAACTCCTAGTCCTATATATAATGTTCAATCAACAAAAATCTTGAGAAAGAAATTGAATTCTACAGTGTTGAATAATTTGAAACACCTTCTTCCTTAAATTTTACAGTTTTCTAAAATGGTATTTTCTTCTTTGTTGTTACGACTAAAAATATATAAAGTGGGGATTTAGTAACGTAGCCAATTCTTGGGCTTGAGTCCTAATCCATTTAACTTGTTCTAATGATATGATTTATATCAATAAGCCTTAAAGATCCCAAAAAAATATGTAGAATGAGCATTTTATACATATGTACACCTTATTCTTTTGAATATATTATAGGTTTTCACCATCTGGTATATATTATTGTCCCGCTGATGGTACAGCCCAAAATTTCATTGATTATATACGTTCATTGCCATTAAATCCAACGCCGGAAGTTTATGGTCTTCATGATAATGCCGATATCACTAAAGATAATCAAGAAACTTTCCAAGTAATTAATTAGTCAATGTTTATTTTCAGAAGGGGTTTTTTGTGGAGATTTAGTATTTTCATAGTTGAAAGCGTGAGTCCATTGAAGCTAGACCACCAGGAAAAACCTGGAAGCACAAGACAGCCCGTTTCGTCCTGTTGTGGGACTCCTCAGCAGTGCGCATCCACGCACCTCGCCTCACGAGATTCGAGCCCAGGAACTCACTGAAGACAATTGGTGAACGGTTGCTCAACTTCGTGGATTGGTTGGAGTTAGACATAAACACCATCGAATGCCGGCTCAGTGGTCTATCGGTCAAGTGTTCTGGCGCGAGACTGGTAGGTCCTGAGTTCGAATCTCGCGAGGTGAGGTCGTGGATGAGCACTGTTGAGGAGTCCCACAATAGGATGATTTGGCCGTCCAGTGCTTCCAGGTTTTTCATGGTGGTCTAGCTTCAATTGACCTCACTCTTTCAACAATGTTTATTTCACTTTTTTTAATGAATCACTAGAAATTTATTTGAAAATCATCATTTAATATAATCTAAAGGGTTGTTATAGACAACATCTGGAATGATATGAAATACAACTATTCTTTCTAAAAACCATATGTACTATTGAAGCAGGCAACATTTTTAACCAATCTAAAGTCATAATAGAAAAATAATTAAATACCTTACAATGATTAGTTCAATACTAGATTCAACCAACCAATAGAATTCTTTCAATCAAGTAATAGAATGAATTAAAATTTTAAGTAAACAAACTCCTGGTTTACCAGCCAACAAATATCAAAGTTACTCACTAACTGTTACAGTTACTTAAACTCTATTGTATCTGAGCAGTAATTACAAGATCAATTAGCCGGAAGAAGTTTGATTAACGTAGATTGAGAGACACTTGAAATATTTCAAACTGATGAAACTCATTCAAAGTTCTATAGCGGAATTTCAAAATTAATGTAAATTATAATTCTTATCATGAGTAATTTTGAAGAGGATACATTTATATAGGGTTCTAAATATTTGACTTATCTTATTCCGTTATTATATACAAGGGATGACGATATGTATATTTTCATAACAAACATTCATGCGATCTAACTAAAGTTAGATACAGGTTCACCAAAGTAGTGAGCATGATGTGATTCGAACTCGCAGCCTTTTGATATAGAGTCAGATATCGGGTCACTAAATTATTTTATCCTTATGCTTATCAAGTGTTAAAGGTGATTATAAGTCTATGATCATTTATACGTCATTTGTCAAGTTTATCAGGTAATGTAGATAATGAATGACGTATTGACCTTCAATCTGGTAAGGGGGAGGAATTTATTCTCTTAAGTGATACTCAGGTTTTGAGTTTTGCTATCAACTGAATATATTTTTTCAATGGGTCATAACCATCTGTTTACTAGATTACTCTACTATAATTTCAACTTATATTATATTTAAAAACTGTAATTACCCTTGATTACATAATGAAATTGAATTACTTCAAGAAGCATTCTTCAATAATAATAATAATAATCAGCATATGGAAGGTTTGGGCATGACAATCTTTCCGTTTAAAAGAATTTCCGAGATTAAAAGGTCTTTACAGTTTCTTATCATGCTCCTCCACGAGGGGTAACAGGCGTAAGTCAGTAAGTTGTTCCTGATTGATCATTTAGAAGAGATTAAATATATTGAAATATGTTCACCTACATTTTCTCTTCTTCTCTGCTCACTTTCATTATGTAAAGTTATTTTCTGGAATTTTATTAACATTACCAAGACAAAAAGATACAGCTGGTAAATCACCAGAATCAATTGTACAAGAATTAGCTGCAGATATTTTATCAAAACTTCCACCAGATTTTGATTTAAAAGAAGTGAGTTAAACTAAGTGTTACCCATTTATTGCTTATTTATATTTGATATGTATTTGCATGTGTTGATATTCACATCGGAACTCGAACCCATCGACTTCCGCCTCAAATATCATCAACATGAGCACTGGAATGTAGGTACATCCGACTGACGAGTTCCGAGTATTGTGAAACGCGAGTTCTCAATTTTATTACCAACCACTATCAGACACGATTTAAAATGCTTGTGTATTGATATCAGTATTGAAGTAATCCACTTACGATGCACACCTCACAGCAGCAAAAACGGGAAGACCTAAATAACTCTTACAAATTCATTAAAATCCTAATTGTATGGTAATTTCCTACAAATATGAGTAAAAATAGACTAAACGAGAAAAAATAGTTTAAATTCTATCGGCCAAATAATAAATCTAACAGTTCACTGAGATTTATAACACATTCATTTCATTGGATAGCATGTTTGTCATGTCCTTATTTTAAACATAATCCCCACGCTTTCTGATGACCTACTATTCAGAAGGAACTATTTAGTATAAGTTTGATTTTCTCTAACCGAACTACATTAATAAAGCTTCTCTAGTCACAGACGGATATGATTTTATTTTAGCAGCTAACTTCTATAGAACGTGAAGTTGACCAGAAGCTAAGCATGCATTGTCCTTGATAAGTAGATGACTGAACAACTTCTCATTTACCTGATGACCATATACTATTTTGATTTAAGAGGCTTTTGTAGATTCTAATTAAATGTTAAAATCGATTTCCAGTACAAACGGAATTCATCTGTTGCAATATTTTGGAAGTGAGACAGTTATAGGTCAATTGCTTTCCATCGTACTCATACCACGTCTAAAGATAATGTGAGGCAGTTACCGACCGAAGACAATGGAAAATATTCGCATAATACCATGGATTCTTTGGAGTTAGACGTTAAAACCGCTGGCTGCCAGTTCAGTGGTCTAAAGGTTAAGAGTTCATGCGTGGAGCCGAAGGTCCTGGATTCGAGTTCTGCATGCGGAATCTTGGATGCTTATTGATGAGGAGTCCCGTACTGGGACGAGACGGGTGTCCACTGCTTCCAGGTTTTCAATGCTAACCTAACATTGATCTACTCATGATCTCAACCTAAACTTAGCAATTTCCACAACCCTATTCTAGTAATATACTTATTGTGATATACTAATGCCTTGGGTTCGATCATATGTGATATTTAGAGGTGATCACTGCTAAGGAATCACAAATAGTTATTCATTTATGCTTGACTCTCAGTTTTGTTACAACAACATTTCCTCCAAATAATCAAATTTGGCTATTAAATTTCTCATAAGTTAAAAATAATCAATTTAACATGATAGGTGACATTAATATTACGGATGAAATCCTGATATCAAGCAACTATACTGTTATCTAGACAACTGAAGCACTAGGAACTGATAAACTTTGAATACCAGAACTTCCAAACACCAGTAACGCCAAAAAGTACAGTCAAAGATGAAGTCTTTCCTTCAGTCATTTAAAAAAGTTAAGTTACTACGCGAGCTTTCAATCTAAAAACAGCACACATGTGTATCAAGGAGAATACAGAACCTCCAGGAAGTACATAACGCAATATTTTGAAATTAGACAAGTCGTAAAAAAATGAACAAAATGCGTAGTGGACTACGAACAATTGGAAACTGGTTTCCTCTGAGACACTATGCTTGAATATTAAAAATCATCAAACATACTCAAACTACTTGATATGATTAAGTGGTGTAATTACGAATGAAGCTGCAATGTGGGAAACAGATCTATATGTACCTTGATTAACAGTTTTCCGGATATCACTTTGATTTTTGAGTGATATTTCCCACGGATTGGTCTTACTTGGAGTACTAATAGGTACCAAAGGATATTTAATTCATCTCAGTCTTGAATTCTTTTCTAAAGTGTCCCCACCCAGAGTCGAAATCAGAATCACTAGGCCTGTTGGTCAAACTCCTGGTCGAATTCACACTTATAGATTACAACTAGATTGGAAAAACCGGTAAGTCGTGAATACGATCCATTGAGTAGTTTCATATGCATACTAGAGCAGAGTTTCACTCAAAAACGAAACAGCTGTCTAATACTCTCTGGTATTCAATAGAACCTCAATGGATATAATTCCATAGTGAATGTCGCTTACAAATACATGTAATAAACATAAATACCTAACGAAATAGTTTCTTTCATCAGTTACATATTTTCATTTCGTTTGTATACATATTTTTTTGTTATCAGGTAATTAATAATTATCCTGTCAGATATGAAGAATCAATGAATACTGTGCTTAGACAAGAATTAATACGATTTAATCGCTTAACTAGCGTTGTACGTACAACATTAATAGACTTACAAAAAGCTATCAAAGGATTAGTTGTCATGTCAGCTGACTTAGAAGATGTATTTAATTCAATATTAATTGGTAAATTACCAAGTGTTTGGGCAGCGAAATCATTTCCATCACTTAAACCTTTGGGAAGTTATATACAAGATTTATTATATAGGTAAACAATTTGTTTATTTATTTTTAAACAATTAAATGTTTCACTTATTCAGTAAACTCATAAACAAGGTTCCTACTTACTTACTTACTTACTTACGCCTGTTACCCCTCGTGGAGGAGCATAGGCCGCACACCAGCATTCTCCATCCAACTTCGTCCCAAGCAATCCTTTCCACTTCTTTCCAGTTAACATTCATCCTTTTCATATCTGCTTCTATTTCCCGACGGAATGTGTTATTTGACCTTCCTCTTTTCCGCTTCCCTTCCAGATTCCAAGTTAGCGCTTGCCTCGTGATGCAGTTTGGTGATTTCCTTAATGTATGTCCGATCCAATTCTAACATCTTTTCCTAATTTCCTCTTCAGCTGGAAGCTGGTTTATCCTTTCCCATAAAGCGTTGCTGCTGATAGTAACCGGCCAGTGAATGTTGACTACATTACGTAGACAACTGTTTATAAATACTTGTACCTTCTTGACGATGGATGTATTAGTTCTCCACGTTTCAGCTCCGTACAGTAGGACTGTCTTGACGTTCCTAAGATTAATATAATTGAATTCAATATGTTATCATTATAAACAAGGCTTTTAAATTGAGATTAATATTCTGAAAAGAAGAGATATTCAAGGAATTAGGCATTATTTATCCTTTTCTCCTATCACTTGTTAGTAGAGTTGGAATTTTCTTAAATACTTTCAATGATCAGAATATTAAGTTCAGGTATTAAGTATTGCATTAAGGGAATATCCTATATCGTAGACGTATATTGAAGTCGCCAACGGTTGGATTTTATTTTTATGAATTGTTGAAAATGCTGTCTACCGGAGAATATTGTTTACAAGGCGGCTTAATTGGAAATAAAACTATTAAACTAATTATGTTGCCTCTAATATACGTTAGTATTTTTTTCAATAATAATGTTAGGTGTGGTAAAGGTTGTCTGCTATCTCCTGACTCAAAACAGGAGATAGAGAAGAGGTAACGAATAGTGGACCAATAGGAATCTAGGTACTGGCTCGAGGTCAGTAGTGGTGGACGGGCGTATTTTATTATTTATTTATTTAAACATAAATATTGGTACAAAGGGGCACCAGATATATATGCACCACACAAATGTCATTTGACTTGTGTGAGGGCTGTGATACTGCCTGGGTGCCCAAACCGAAGCAGGTGGTTTTCTTAGGGGACCATACCCGGAGCCTTTGACCTAAAGGTCTGATCCACAAGACAGTGGAGCATCGTGGGGAGATTCAGTCCTATGGTAGCCGTGACCAACCATAGGTTCATACGCCAATTGTTTCTTCAGGATACTGGAGCCCATGTGCACCATTGGTTTGGAATAAGGGTTTTTTTTAACTCCCCTAGGTGGACTCGCCGTGTCCACCAACCCGGTTAAAGCTCCGGAAATTCGCTTTTCGTTCTCTTAATTTCGTAAAAAACACCCCTACCACGAGAAGGCAGTGAGTAGGACTTCCCTGACAGAGGCCATGTGAGAGCATTTCGAGAAGGAGAGCGGACTCTCATCACTTTCGGCCGTATCAGGGCATTTGGGGGAAAAAGAGAAAATAATCAAAATATTCAAAGTAGAACAAATGACTAAACGACACCACAGTAATCCATGTAATCTCAGAACCACTACGCAAAACACGTCTGAAACTAATTAAAACGAGACACTGATAATGCCAGAAGAAAATATGGAAATACTCCTAAAATAAAACTAGTAAACTGTAGATATTTCACATTCATGGCTATTGGTAAACTTTATCTTCATCATACATTAACCATTAACAATAATAATTCAACTAACAAGATAATTTACTATTATCTTTTAAGTTTTCGGATTATTTGTTTTAATAGTTGAATTTAAGAGTTAATTAAAGCTAGACCACTATGAAAAACCTGGAAGCACGGGATGACCGTTTTGTCCTAATATGTGACTCCTAAACAGTGCGCAAGCGTTCTCGCACGAGACCGAATGTCCTGGGTTCGAACCCCATGAGCGCGATTTTCCACGGTGGTGTAGCTTTAACTGACTCATGTATCCAACTACTAAATTACTACAATCGCCATAGAAACCCCAGTTTCTAATAACACTTCTTTTCTTCAATTTATACTCCATTATTAATCACATAGATTGAAATTCTTCACTAATTGGTTAATCTATGATACACCACCAGTATTTTGGATATCAGGTTTTTATTTTACTCAATCATTTCTAACTGGTATATTACAAAATTATGCAAGAAAATATACAATACCCATAGATACAATTGGTTTTACATTTCAAATAACAACAAATTATTTAAATATAATCAATATATTGGACAATATATCATCTATACCACCAAGACAATCATCCATTATTGATAATAGACGTAAATCATTAATGATAAATAATAATTTAAATCAATTAAAAAGATCTAAGGAACAATATGGTGATTTTATGAAACCAAATGATGGTGCTTATATAACAGGATTATTTTTAGAAGGTGCACGTTGGGATATAATGAATCATTGTTTAAATGAATCAAAATCTAAAATATTATTTGATATTATGCCAGTTGTAAGTTGAAATTAATTTTGTTTTTATGAAATAGATAAAATAGAAGTTTTTGATGATAATGTTGTTCAGAAAGATGATGAAAGCTCCATATTAGGATAAGATGGTGGTTGGAGGTGGTCAACAGGAAACCCTGGACCCGGGTTTTGTGCTACTTGGTACTGGTCAGCTAGATGATCACCACCCAGTGATCAATCAATTGTGATTACATCTCATTTTTACAGGAGATCGGTCGTGGCCTAAATAGCTCAATGGTAACGTCTCTGACTGTGAAGCAGAATGATACTGGGTTGAATCCGTCAGGGAGCACCAGTTCCCTCAAAATTACAGGTACACCTTACTGACGAGTGCCAAACAGCACGAAATCCGGGTCCAGGGTTTCATGTTGATCACCTCCAACCACCATCTTACCTCAATATATAGTGCACGCAGTGTCAAGCCACCTTGACTAGTGGCCACACTGCAACTTGATCGATAGCATTCGATCAGCACTAAGAAGGATTTGACACGCATCACATTGATCACCACCTAGTGATCAATCAATTGTGAATATTAGGATACTAAGTTGTTGTCGTTACTGTGAAATTTAAAAGGTTAACAATAAAATTTTCATTAATAATTTCAGATAATTGAACTGATAATAGGTTTTATTCATTCTATTGATAAACTGTTTACAAAATATATCGATGCGCGCTGCTGAGGAGTCGAATACTAGGACGAAATGGTCATCCAGTGTTTCCAGGTTTTTCATGGCAGTTTAGCTTATATAAATTCATGAATTCAACTATTAAAATTACTACAACCTCCACAAACCTCCACTTGATAATAATTATCTTGTGCTCACTAGTAACTGGCTTCAAGGCGGATTTCCTGGAGTTCTGGTGAAAAGCCGTAACCAGTGGAGTCCAATCTGTGTCGGCTAGAGACAGGTATCTACCTCAGACAGTTGGATGAATGGTTGCTCAACATCATGGATCAATTGAAATCAGACATTAACACCGTTGGATGCCGGACCAGTGGTTTAGAGGTTAAGCGTTCACGCACGAGACCGAAGGTCTTGAGTTCGAGTGTTGTGTGCAGGATCGTGGATGCGCACTGCTGAGGAGTCCCTTACTATGTAGGAATGACCGTCCAGTGCTTTTAGGTTCCTCATGGTGGACTAGCTGTCTAGTAGTTAAAAAAATAGTAAGAAATTATAAAAGGAACTTGTGTTCAATGTTGTATATAACCTTTACAACTAATTATTGAAATATGAAAAGCGGTCAGAACTAATGAATAAAACAACATGATATTAATTACTTCACAACAACCGATTAATGTTAACATCTCACCTCAACAGATTACTGATAACTTCACTGAATGTGACGTAGATACAAACTTTATAGAGAATATAAGTTTATTTCAAAATAGTAGATACAGTATGTTGATAAGCGGCATCTTGTTAGTAACATACATCTGTGGCTCAGTTACAAATGCTTAAAATCACTTAACGTCAAATAATTTAATTAGTCTGTATGGTTTATGTGAGGATGGTCCACAGGTGAAGTTGAGGAAGCTCTGAGAAGCCCAGAAGGAGCCGGACATATTCCATCCAATCAGCTTTTGGAAGAATATCCTAGAATTACTACGTGTAGCTTCCCCATTGGACAATGCCGATAACTCCCCGTGTGCCGATTGAATAACTATAATGATGATTTCGTTTCTACTAAAAACTATAAATACTTGACAATTTTGTATCATAATCGACACTGTTCGGAATAGCATCCCTTCTACTTGTCTTCTGATTTGTGACTTGGGAGGGTTCGGGCGTTCGAGTGCTCAAGTATTAAGCGACAGACTAAGAAATCTGAGTTTGAGATATAACAGTTTAAAAGTGAAAGAGAAAATGTATTATTCATACAGACTCTTGTGAAGTAGAGGTAGGTACTGATGATGATGTCAAAAAAAAGATTTCAAATTGAATCGAGCAACCTACAAGTAATGTACTTTCATCAATAGGACTAATAAATGTCAATTTGCCTTTTTACTTAATTCACTTATTATTAACTAACTGATTTACAAATAACATAATAAATCATACTTCATGAAGAATTATCTGATCTCTTCAAGTAAATATTAATTTCGTTGACGATCAAAATTACACTACTTACTTACTTACGCCTGTTACTCCCAATGGAGCATAGGCCGCCAACCATCATTCTCCAACCCACTCTGTCCTCACCCTTCCTTTCTAGTTCTATCCAACTTTTGTTCATTCTTCTCATGTCTATCTCCATTTCTCGGCGTATTGAATTCTTTTGTCTTCCTCTTCTCCTTTCGCCTTTGGAATTCCATGTGAGGGCTTGTCTTGTGACGTAATTCGGTGATTTCCTCAAAGTGTGTCCTATCCACTTCCAGCGCTTATTCCTGATTTCTTCCTCCACTGGATGGAATCGGGTTTGTTCTCTCCGACAGTAGAATGTTGCTGATAGTGTCTGGCCAACGGATCCGAAGTATCTTGCGTAGGCAACTGTTAATAAACACCTGTATCTTCTGGATGATGATTTCCGTAGTTCTCCACGTTTCCGCCCCATACAGTAGAACTGTTTTGACATTTGCATTGAAAATTCTGATCTTGGTGTTGGTTGGCAATTGTTTTGAGTTCCAGATGTTCTTTAGTTGTAAATATGCTGCTCTTGCTTTGTTAATCCTTGCACTCACATGTGCATCAGATCCACCGTGTTCATCAATGATGCTGCCCAGATATGTAAAGGTTACCATATCCTCCAAAAGTATGCAACTTATGTCCAAAACCTCGAGTTGATTGAGTTTATTATTTGAATATCAATCAAACTATACTGTGACATCAAACCTGTTAGTAGGTCTATTATATGACAAATTCAGTCTGTTTTAAAGGCTATACATTATACCGTATAAATTTTTTTCACTTTTTCTGTACACATTAGATTTGGCTTATTCCAAAAAAATTGAATGAAATCAATCGTGAATCAACCTATACTTGCCCAGTCTACAAAACATCTGCTCGACGTGGTGTTCTATCAACAACAGGACATTCAACAAATTTTGTATTATATATTGATATGAAAACAAATCAACCACAAGAGCATTGGATTAATCGTGGTGTAGCTGCTTTATGTCAATTAGATGATTAGAGAGTAACATCAGAAAGGATATATGTTTCATGAATAACAAGTAGTGATATGCTGATTCTATGAGAACGTAGATAGTAATGTCTATAAATATTAGAAGTAATAGGAGGAAATTCATTTCATACAGTGTTATTACATCAAAGTTGAAGGGAAGAATTCAGTAACGTAAAATGTTTCAAAAGATAATTCAGATAAATTTCTTTTATAGATTACTGTGTTTCCAAGTTTGAGTGCTGTCTGAGTATTGTTTCTAAACTATACTGCTTATTATTAGTTGGTAGTGTATTGTCATCTAGTAAAGATGTGCATATGTTACATGAATCTTTATTTGAAATGTAACCAACCGATTTAAATAAAATAATATTCTCACTAATAAATTCGTTTCAGACTCCGTAGTAGTAAGATATTTTTGGGGACAGTAAGCTTATTGGTGAAATCGAAAGTTTTTAAATGACCCACTTACTAAAAGATTTCAGAATACAAAATCTAAAGAGTGAGTCCTCTGTGTATTTTAATTCAGAAGTGAGTACAAATTGACCTAATTGCCACGAAAACTCAGGACGCACTGACTATAACATTTGTTGCAGACTATAACCAAAAAGATCTACTTAGCTAAAAGGCAGACTTGGGGATATGTAACGATGTGAAGTCATGCATAAACAGTGAAATGATTTAGTCTATTGAAGCTAAAAAAAAATAAATAAAGTCAATTAGGACAAATAGACACATTCCTAGGAAGACATTTGGTGGAGGAAATACATAAGAGTAGTGTGTCTTGTTGCTATTGTAGTTGATTAAGTTATCTAGTCTTTTGTTGTTACACCTTAGTTCTTTCTTTAAAGGATAATCGACAAAAGAACCGTGATTAAAACAACCATGAAGGATTTCCATTTTGTTTTTAGCCGATCAGAAAGTAGCTTCTATACATGGATAGCCTATAGGAAACCAAACAATAATACTACGAAGTGTGGACTGATTTTATGTAATTAATAAATCTACTAATGTCTTCGACAGGTTACTCTACCTATAAGTTTGAAAAACAACGATAATATAAGCTCATATACTTGAATCTAGATTTTCCATATTCTCGAACCTTTATAAGGACTTAGATTTTTAAGAGTTTCTAAATTGTTCCTATTAGAGTAGAAGTTAGGGGTTTTAATCACAAGTTGACATCGCCTATAATATCGAATTGCTCTGTAGCCATAAGAATGAATGAACTCCACTCAAAAATACAAGAGATGCTATCTGGTTAACCCATATACAAAATGTAGTGCTTTGGTGTGTACTACTTATATCGACATAAGTAGTATATATCGCAAGTCAGGATAGAATGTCTGGCAGCAAAAAATTGAGAAGGAAAGAATGGGAACAGAAAGCAATTGCTATGAAACTGCAGGAACAATGAGGTCTGACACAATTAATGAACATTTTGCAGATAAAGTATTACAGTATGATTTTTCTATTTTATAAACTCTGTAATTTTGTACTAAATATAATCAGTGTCCTCACCTGTGTTCTCCTTCACTATAGTGCTACCGGGTCAAGGTTTGTCTCAAGACTAAGATTTAGCTGTTATATATAATCAGAAGAGACGGGATTAAACATTTCATACGTTTGACACTATGGTTTTTACTGTGATAATAGAGACAGGAAATAATATGGTATCATGCTGAGCGTCTTGGGCAGCATACAAAAGTAATTTTGCTGCATGCCATGCACATTTGAATTTCAAGCAAAAAACTAAATATCACGTTCTCGGTTATGATTGGTACATCCATATATTATTTTTTTACCGGATAACCTCGATGACATTTCCCTAATTCCTATTACTGAAATAACACTTGTTTTGCCCTGATTAGTTGTCACCACTTTTAGTCTGTTGACCTCGTTATGTGCTCCAAAGTCTTTGCATGTTACTGTAAAGAGTTGTTTGTTTTCGATTTTCGGATTGTTAAAGGAATATAAATTTATCTTGAAAAACCCATCTTTTATATTAGAGTATGAATTACTAACATTGAAGTATCATTGTATGACAAACGTCCTTTCTATTCGAGTTCCCAATCACTGAGTTGTTTTAGAAGGATCATCAATTGTTCGTAAGTAAAATTTGCTGTAAACGAACTGAAAACCCAGTACTTTAATCTTTCTTGCTACTAAATCAGCAAAAAAGCGGATACTTCCATGTGCTGATAGAAATGAATACCCTTTTCACCATAGATTAGTTTCTTGATTTCTTCCTCAGCTATAGTCGCTTTTCAAATGTAAACCGGTGAAACTATGCTATATTGACTAGAGAGAGAGACTTCAAAAGAGACCCCTCCAAATTTCATCCAGTTATTTGTTAGTCCGAATGCAAATGTTACAAATGAATAATTAGTCACGAAATCAAAAACATTAAAGGTATATAGTAATTTTACATTATTAATAGTCGTCCATATAACTCAACATTATTTTAACTGTAGAGGCTTTATATAAATGTGAAAACAAGACCTTAATCTTTGCCAAATTGCTTCAATACTATTAGAGTGGACGCTACATATAAGATCGATAAACTGGGGCATATGAACGACAGTCTGATAATTATAACTGTATCCTAATAAACAAACAAACGCTCTTTAGTCCTCCGTCTAAGTGTTAGTCCCTGACTGCATAAACCATACACAAATGAATGATTTTTCTGTTTTGGTTGAGTCATAATAAATGAGGGACCCTGAGAGACTTCATAAAAACCCTTGACTATGTTCGGAATCAAATTGAATACACTCGACAAGCAATTACTGTTTCAGACTCCATCTTCTTTAAAATAAAGCGTTTCTTGTGCATTAGCTCTCACACTATATTTGCTATGTCACTGCACATTGATAAACTTATCAATTTTCAACTTCTTAATAATGTACAAGCTATAAGCCATTAAATATTTGATTTCCTTCAAGAATCCAACAGTTACTATTTTAAATCTGATTAATTTGTCAGTTTAGTAAAGTTCCACCACTAAACCTAAACTAACAAGCCAATTCACTTCATCAAGTATTATTTATTTATTTATTTAAACACATAAATATTGGTACAAAGGGGCACCAAATATATATGTGCCACACAAATCTCGTTTGATTTGTATGAGGGCTGTGATACTGCCAAGGTGCCCAAACTGAAACAGGTGGTTTTCTTAAAGGACCACACCCGGAGCCTTTGACCTAAAGGTCTGATCCACAAGACAATGGAGCATCGTAAAGAGATGCAGTCCCATGGTAGTCGGTGACCAACGATTGATTCATACGCCATTTGTTCCCTCAGGATCCTGGAGCCCATGTGCACCATATTATCCATTTCAAGCACTTAAAATTCACACGTTTATTTCATTGAGAAAAAAGTCCTCTATCTAATCTGATGAACATCTAGGTGAAAACAACAATTCCATGCCGTTAGATAATAACCATCCAATTTTCATCGGTAAATGAGAGAAACAAATCAAACAATTATGGTCTGATTTTTCTTATTAACGAAGTATTTAAATGGAATAAAAATTTCTTTTCGTTTCGAAAAACAAAAAGGAAACTAGATAAAAATAATTAAATAAATAAATGAAACTGTTCAAAGTTTATACACATACATGTCATAAGCTGTTTGTATTCACTATTACAAAAACTTTACATACACATGAAATACAGTAGGAGGAAAACAATTAATTCATATAAAATATTACGAAGGTGGTGGTGGTGAAGGAGATCTAGGAATAACAATATTACTATTATCATGAGAGGCACCTGGTCGATGTACAGCTGGTGATGGGCATGAAGCATATAATGTATCAGTGCCAAACTTGTTTCTTTGATGATGAATAGGATTAGGCGACAAAGGAGTACGGAATTCCCTTGAAGATGATGATAAAGATGATAATATTTCAGGTGAGGGAGTAAGTGTTGGTAGTTTACGTAGACTTGGCATTTGACCTTGTCCAATATGTAGATTACTTAGATGAGGTGTAGCTCCCATTAGACCTGGATTAGTAAGAGGTGTTCCAATGGGCAAATGCAAACCATAAGATGATGTTGACGATGATGAGTAACACGATGATAAGCTGGTACTAGTTAATGATGTACTGGTATTATTCGATGACTGTAATGAGTCTGCACCAAAACGTGAATATTTATTGCTGGATAAAGGACTACGAGGCGATGGAGCAACCCATGCATCTGGCATCTGAAAACCGGTAAAGTTTGTTAAGAGATTCGCTGATGCATTTAATGATGATGCTGATGAACTATAACCACCGGGTCCAGTTTTAATTCCAACTAAATTTGTCGGTGTTAACGGTGATGCAAGCGAATTCTAGGAACAGGAGAGAGAGAGAGAATGAAGAATTTCTGAAAAGAATGACTAGTTTTATCACAGATAAATATATACATGATGTTAAGATGGGATAAGAACATGAGATCGCAGGATCATTCAATTTTTGTCAATAATGCTAAAGACTTACTAGTAACAAGGTTTTTTATGAACTTTGCCCTTTCCTAATTGGTTGTCATGAATCTTAATTCGCCAATATTCAGTATGTTTCAAGCTATCCTTTCCTAACTTTCTAGACTGGGATGTGTTGTTTCGAGTTATTTTACTTGGATATCAAGCATTTCCCATACTTCCAATTTTTTTGTTAGCGGTCAATTAAAAGTGTTGTGTGACAACTGCCATAACTGAGTCTGCAATAGGAGCCATTCGTATTAGCACAGCTCCATCACTCTTTAATAAACAAATATCACAGGCTCGTACTGCAGCCTCAAGTGACAGATACAACACTGACTCAGTGTGACTCTCATTCAGTATCATTTCTATTTTTTGACTATGACAATTATTTGTGGTTAAGGTTATCAGTTATATTGCCAGTGATCAAGTAAGATGTAGTACCTAACATTTTCAGTCACCTTTCGGTTCATTTAGTAAATCCTGAACAACAAGATGTAATTTCCATTAGAGACTAAATTTCAAGCACTAACTTTCAATATATTTGTGTTTTATTATCCTGTATCTTCGGCTGCGATATGCTAATATATTCATGGCAAGACTCGCCCAAAAATGAAGAGAAAAGGAGTTGAAGGTGACAGATATAACAGATTACTTGAACATTAAAAACGTGACGGATAACCTCGGCTTTGTTCGCTATAACATTCGTTTTAATTTAGTATCATTTTTAAATACTTCAAGTATTAGTTCTCCGCAAGCTATATCACATAAATATGAAGAAAAATTATTTTTCAGTTAATAAACCCATGTGTAAAGTAATGTACAGTTTCCAGAGGGAATCTGATCGATGCGATTTAATTAGCACTTAACAAAATGACATTGGTTAGTATAGTCTTACGAATCGAAATTATTGGCAAATTAACCTTAGTTCTAGTCGAATGGGTTTTGTGGAGATAAGTTTGACTTGTGGATTATATTCCCTGCACATTTATCTCGTATAAAGTAGCACTGAGAACTGAGGGAGCATTGAACAGCTTCTTTGTCCTATTATGAGACTCCTCAACTGTCCTTACCCTCGACCACACCAGGGATCAAACTGAGGATAGTTTTAAAAAAACCACGATCTAGAAATGGACGAAGAATGAATGCATCTGCGCCACTCAGAGCTATTTTGAATTACATCCCCCATAGTCTAAAACTATTTGTCATAATAAACGCGCGGACTGCGACCAGATGGCTTGAACGTAAAAATACGACTTAGATCACTAGTTAAAGATTTTATAACCAAATATAACAATTTGGTTTGACCGCCCTTAACTTCCTCCCAACCTACTCCTACTCCTACTCCAGACAATATCTACAGTCGAGGTAATCAGTAGTTGACCATAACTAACGCACATCTTAGCGACCTTAGTCAATAAACATGAATAGTTCTATCAACTGACCCCTCATATTTTTCTAATGCCCAACATCTAACCTCAAAATTATTTGCTCGGTTCTTATACCAGACGCGAGTAATCCTTTGAAAATATCCGATGGTCAAATACTATTAAACTGTGAATTTTCAATACTTCTAATGGTCACTTTCGAACCTATACGGTAAAACAAGGTGGACTAGTGTGCAGTATTTTCACTACTTCACTTAGTTGGTAGATAAAAATTTTGTCTACTATACACGTGACGCATATCAGTAAGAAGCTAAGTACGTATGTTGAATCTATGACGAGATCTTATCAAGTATCGATCAGTTATAAGTAATGTAGGACAGAGAATAAGTATCCAACGCTCCAGATTGTCATATTTTATACGCACACAGAGTAAGAGGAAACTTACATTATTTATTTATTTATTTATTTGAACACATATATATTGGTACAAAAGGGCACCGGATACATATGCGCCACATAAAATAATGAAAGTAGGAAGAGAAAGGATGAAATGATAAGGCGGACTAAAATGTACAACCAGAAGACTCTTTCAGTTAGGAAAGTTAGAACCACTCTTTATGAAGAAAGTAAAAGAAGGTTGCAGCAGGATCGCTACTGGCTTCTATTCTGAGCCATATCTGATAACGTCTCTAGCCATTGTGTTGCACCATCTCTCGGACCCCAGCCAGGGAGTCGTGAAGGACCAACAGAAGCTAGCCCTTTGCAGCTCTCTTTCATGCCACGACACCATGTCATACACTGACCTCCTCTCCGCTTTTTCCAACCAGTCCCAGGGTCGGCAAATAATGCACGACGTGGAAGTCTCTGGGACGACATTCGTAAAACATGTCCAAGCCACCGAAGTCGGTGTTTCAAGATGGTGACACCAACTGAATTATCGTCTCTGCGCCCGAACACACGATGCCGAACCTCTGCATTACTAACACGGTGTTGCCACTGGATGTCAGCAATCCTTCGGAGACAACGATGATCGAACACAGAGAGTCGTCTAACATCCTCAACTCGGAGAGGCCAGGTTTCACAAGCATAGAGCAAAACTGCTCTCACCGACGCGTTGTAGATCCGACCTTTTACAGCCAGACTAACATCACGAAGGCGCCAAAGATGGCCCAGATTGGCATAAGCCGCTCTGGCTTTCATTATACGTGCATCAATCTCATCACTCACGCCACCACCAGCACTTATATAGCTACCTAGATACACGAACTTCTCAACTACTTCAATCTGCTCACCATCCAGGGTGAGTACAGGATGAGAATCCTGCCAGTCTTGTAGGAGTACTTTGCACTTGGAGGGTGCAAAGCACATGCCGTACCTGCGGACACTGATTGCCAACTGATTAAGTGCGGATTGCATGGCTTGAGCATTATCGCACAGTAAGACAATATCATCCGCATACTCAAGGTCGAGAAGTCGTTCTCCAATAGAGTTGAAATAATCACTATTATTTGGGGTGGTGAACTAAGCTCTGGAAGTGTAGTTCAAAAGAAATTAAGGATACGGAAGAATAGAAATAAAATTTAAATTCAAACTTAACGATGAATGCATTCAAAATCGTTAAGAAAGACATAAAGACAATGTCACCAAAAGTATTCAATTGTAAAATACAGTTATCTTTCACTCTAGTCCAACAGCCAATAACTTCATGGACTAATACCATTTTAATCTCATCACCTTTAGACATTTTTAAACCTACTCTCCGACATTATCTGGCATAGTACGTCAGAGTAAGTGTTTAGATAAGATGTCTTAGTTAGCTCAATCATGAAAGTGTACAGTATCACTAATCAATTTATCATCTTTATTAATTACCTGAATAAAAACACAATATATTCATGATTGTATGTATGTATAACAAATGGTAAACAAAATGACAGAACTCACATGGGATTTTTCAATATCTTTACGCAGAACATCCAAAGCAGCTAAAACACGTGGATTTGATGATTTATAGCTTCCAGTTGAACCTGCTGTTGTACCAGATTGTTGTGTACTGGATTCAAATAATAAATTCAAATCAGTAGTTGGCAATGTACTAGTACTACCAACAGATGTAATATTACAATGTCTTGCTAATGTATTGACAAGTCTTTCACGTTCACTTAAACTAGGTGCAGATGAGACAGATTCATTGATACTACTAACATCCGTAGTAGTTGTAGTAGCTGTAGTACTAGTAGTAGTTCCAGAAGACAAAGGATGAATAGAGGATACATTGGTACCACCACTATTAGACATACCACTAGTTCCTAAATTGGTATTTGTTGGTCCAGGTACAAGTAAAGCAACTTGAGCAAGAGCTAATAATTGTACATCATTAATTAATGGTAAACTAGATCTAAGTAGACCAGCTAAATTAGCGCGTGTAACAATTGATCCTGTTATGGTAGAATAAGATTCTGGATTAGTATTTTGACAAGTAGGATTTAGAACATTAGTAAAACCAATACTATTATTTCCTAATTCATTGTTAGGAATTATATTTGACATCATTGAATTTGTACGAACTAGAGATGATATATTAGATGAATTATTATCAGAATCTGATTGACCAGTATTATCATTTAAAGAAGATTCAACAGAACCTTCAGTAATATGTGTATTTCGATCAATATCCACAAAAGCAGGTGCAGATTGAGGTAAACGTGAAATTCCTAAAACTAAAGCCTAAAAAGAATATAAAACACAATTCATACTAGTTCATGATTACATTTAACATAAATAACATTTAACGGTAAGACTATAATTTATAAACAACCTTCGAGCAAGGCTAAAATGGCCTTGGAATGTCCATCTATTTACTAGGGTTAAATGAGGGTTACATATTAACGTGAGGAATTAGGATTAAAATTAACAGTCGAATGTCAAATTTAGGAATTAGAATTAATGTTTTCATCACGAACTAACATCAGCTACAATGACAAAATGGTATCTAGCCAAATAAGTGGATTAATTTCGCGCCAAAATCTAAGATCTATCTTAAATGTGATTGGCTCGTCCATTAATTATAGTCTCGTCCATTTAACATTTCTAGGTAATTATCAGAAGGGGTTTTGTGGAGATTTTAGTAATTTTATAGAGTTGAGAACATGAGTCAATTGAAGCTAGACCACCATGGAAAACCTGGAAGCACTAGACGGCCGTTTCGTCCCATTATGGGACTCCTCAGCAGTGCGCATCCACGATCCCGCACCCGCGAGATTCGGACCTAGGACCTACCAGTTTCGCGCCAGAGCACTTAACCGATAGACCACTGAGCAGGCATCCAACGGTGTTAACGTCTAACTTCAACCAATCCACGAAATTGAGCAACCATTCACTGCTGAGAAGTCCCATAATAGGACGAAACGGCCGTCCAGTGCTTCCAGGTTTTCCATGGTGGTCTAGCTTCAATTGACTCACGATCTCAACTCTATAAAATTTCTAGGTAATAATAATGATAATAACCATTATTATTATCATAATCATTATTATTATTAGTGGCTCTATTCAATATTATATTTTTGGTACAATAGAAAGTTCTCAGAACAAAGTATTTCAAAAGTTTCTTCTACAGAAAAATGAAAAAAAGTGAACGAAACGGATAACTGCATACATATATACTAAAGTTAAGTAGATAAACTGACTGCAATTAAATGAAATGTCTTTTTTAAAATAAAAAAGATTTGAATCTGTACAACATTTCCAATTACAAACATGTTTAAGAATATAATTTATTGACCAAGCTAGCTCTAACAACCCGTTGGCCACAGAGTTTATTTTCTAGATAAGGTATTGTAGAGCTTTTATAACTATGCTTGGATGCATGGTGTCTTGTTATACCAGTTATGAATGAAGTGAATGGTTAATATCTGATAAGATAACACATGTCAGGAGTTTGCAAGACTTAAGATGTCTATCCACAACCATATTCATGATGACCCCCAAAAAAAAACTATACACCCTGCTAACTGCCTTCAACATTCTTTGAAAAACAACAAAACCTTTTCTCAAAAGCCCAATAAGGAATAATGGATAACAGTTGAGAATAACAGGCAATATGCAAGAATTGACAAATTGTGAAAGTATATGTCAAGTAAACCCAAAAGCATGCAGCCTCTTTGTGTAAGAAGTCAAACAGAAGACTTTCTTCGATAACAATAAAACATGAGATAATCAAGAGATCAAAGGAAAAACTTACACCAAGATAAATAAATTTTGACACAGTATTAACCAAACAATCTTCAATGATAAAAGCTTTATGAGATTCCAACATGGGGTTTATGCGCTATCCATGTCTCAAGCGAAAGTTATGAAAATTCTAAGACTCAAATTTTAAAGGAAGACAGAATGAATGAACCTATGGCTATTGCGAATTTATTTATTTATTTATTTACTTAAACATAAATATTGGTACAAAGGGGCACCAGATATATATGCACCACACAAATCTCATTTGATTTGTGTAAGCGCTGTGATACTGCCAAGGTGCCCAAACTGAAACGGGTGGTTTTCTTAGGGGGCCACACTCGGAGCCTTCGACCTAAAGATCCGATTCACAAGGCAGTGGAGCATCGTGAGGAGATGCAGTCCCATGGTAGCCGGTGACCAACGTTTGATTCGTACGCCATTTATTACCTCAGGATACTGGAGCCCATGTGCATCATTGGTTTGGAATCAGAGTTTTCCGACTCCCCTAGGTGGACTCGCCGTGTCCACCAACCCGGTTAAGGCGCCGGACATTCGCTTTTCGTCCTCTCAATTTCGTAAACAACACCCCCGCCACGAGAAGGTAGGTGGTGAGTAAAACTTCCCTGGCAAGGGCTATATACGCGTAGCCATGTGAGAGCATTTGGAGAGGGAGAGCGGACTCTCCCCACTCTGGGCCGTACCAGGGCATTTGGGGGAGCTATTGCGAATGATTTTGAGCCATATCATTCAAAGCTTCTAACCATTGGTTACAATAATCACGCATGTGTCATATTAATTTCTCCAGTTGCTCAAACTGAATAGGCAAAATTCAAACCTACCTAACTTCACATTGAAAACCTATATTACTATAATCATTCAATCATTCTTTGTCAGTGTCTATTTCATGTATGAATTCATTAGATTCTACGAGGATAAGCTAAATAGGAGATACTCATATTTATACAAAAAAAAACATGTATTGTAATAATAGATTAAACAAAATATCGTTGATCTGAATTGATCTGCCATAAATTTATTCGAATTCGAGAATAGGTGAAAAGAATCACTACCCTATTCAAACAAACCTATGTTTCGAATTCAAGTTAATTAACACATAAAATTGTACAAATTTTATGTATCTTTGTGATTATTCTAAAACGACTCCCTGGCTGGGGTCCAAGAGATAGTGCAACACAGTAGCTAGAGACGTTATCAGATATGGCTCAGAATAGAAGCCAGTGGCGATCCTGCTGTAACCATTTTTTTTACTTTCCTCATAAAGAGTGGTTATAACTTCCTTAACTGAAAGAGTCTTCTGGTTGTATATTTTAGTTCCCTCCCCATCATTACTCTTCTCTTTTTTTCATCCTTTTTTTTCTTTTATACATATACGCATCTTCCCCCTTTCTCTTCCCATTCTCATTGTTTTATGTGGTGCATATGTATCTGGTGCCCCTTTAAATAAATAAATAAATAAATTCTAAAACTTACTTGTAAAACTTCTGGACGCCAACGAAAAATCACAGATAGACCAAATTTATTATTAGAAATTAATGAATCCGTACAATATAATTTTGTTGGTGTAATTGGTTGAGATTGTATTGTAGATTTATTATGATGATGATGTGGATTAGAACGATTTACACGTGATTGTGCAAGTGTTACAGCTAATTTTAATAAAGCACGTAATGTAGCTAATTCATTACGTTCTAAACAAAATAAACAATGATATTGTAAAATTAAATAACCAATTGGATGTGCTAAATAACCTGATGGTACAGTTATATTAACACATTGAGTAGCATCTATGGAAAAAAAAGTGAAAGCAAAAATATAATAATAATAATTAATGACTCATTAAACATGAGTCAATTGAAGCTAGACCACCAAGGAAAACCTAGAAACACTGGACGGCCGTTTCGTCCTATTGTGGGACTCTTTAGCAATGCGTATCCACGACCTCGCCTCGCGAGATTCAAACCTAGGACTTACCAGTAATTAGTAATAGTATTAGTCCCACAATAGGACGAAACGGACGTCCAATGCTTCCAGGTTTTCCTTGATGGTCTAGCTTCAATTGACTCATGCTTTCAATTATGCAAATATTAAATCTCCACAAAAACCCCTTCTGATTCATTAAACAGTAAATTATAAAAATATTTACGATGATAACTACTAAAGAAATTAAATTAATGGTAAAAGTCACTTAATAGATGAGAACGTCAGGTAATATACAATACAGTCTATAATATTTAAGTAAATTTACAGTGAATGATGCTGTATAATGTACAACCATGATTTTAATTTATTTAAATCTGATTAACATAAGAAAATAGGATTAATTAGCTTACTGAAGGATCTAAGTTTAAACCAATAAGTGGGTGTAGGTGTACACCTCTGACGAAAAAAAAATAACAATTGCTCAGTGATCTTTGAATTTCCTTCACCGGCTTTAACTGACATTAATTCATGATGGGAATCGTTCTTATCGGATTATGTAATTGCCTGTGTGCTATATACATATTGGTCTATCTCATGTGATATCTTACCTAACGATTGATTTACTAACTTTATTGAAATCATGAACCAATCTAAGTTAGACCATTATTAAAAGCCTGAAAGCACTAAATAGTCTTTTCGTCCTGGTATGGAACTCCTCAATGGTGGTTGAACTTAGATCGGTTTATGATTTCAATGGAATTCAACAATCTCCATAACTTCATGCTGACGATTATCATATGCTCACTAACCGCTAGCTTTAAGAAATTTCCACAGTTCTGGTGAAAAGCTGTGAGCAGTGGAGTTCAAACGTGTCGGGTGTGAGGCAGTTACCCACCGAAGACAACTTCTAGTCTGAGCCATGTTGGCAGATGCAGACTACTTGGTTGGGGTCCGCGTGACTATCGTAACCAATGGTTGGAGACTCTAGGTGACATGGCTCAGAATCGATCACAATGGCGTAGGTGTATACACTCTTTATCTTCCCTTAAGCCTTGAGATTGAAATTGCTTCATAACGTTCTTCCTTCCTATACTATATCCTTATATACAACCTTTCTTTATATACTACCACCACTAAATTAACTATTTCTATGAATCCGGTGTTGATCTTGTTGTGCTAACGAGGTATGGCAACTTGGACCGATGCATATATGTGCCTGGTCCTACGTTGTAACTGACTGACTGACTGACCGAAGACAAAGGAACATGGTTGCGTAATGTATTGGATTGGTTGAAGTTAGAGATTAACACTGTTGAATACCGGTCTAAGTGGTCTACAGGTTGTGTTCGCGCGCCATACCGAAGGTCCTGAGTTCATTTCTCTGTGGCGGGAGGTCGTGGATGCGCACTAAAGAGGGGTGGGATACTAGAGACGAAACAGTCGTACAATGCTTCCTGGTTTTTAATGGTCTAACTTAGGTCGACTCATGATTCCAAAGAAAATCAACAATCTCTACAACCCCATACTGATATTTAATAACAATCAGAATTTTCAAAATGCCAGATATATCACCACTGAACAACTTAGTGTACATGTATATACAATGAAAACGAGATCAAGATGAGAAAATTATCAATGAATTAAAAATCGCTTATCTTAAACTAGTTTGTGCATTCCTAATTACCGTATATTTATCATTACAAATGAGAAATTTCCCTTATCAGTAAGATAGAACCTGGTATATATGTGTATCGGTTCATGTTGATACAATATATTAGAACAGAGATATCAGAGTAACGTAATTAGTAACAGTATTAGTGGTAGTAGAAAAGATTAAGCATAAAAGATATCAATGAAAAAGGAAATAGAGAACAGTGAAATAAAGAAGGATCGTGCAACATTCAATAAACTTAGGTTTTAAAGTAAAACAATGAATGAATGCACCTGTTCCATAGCCAATGATTCTGATCCATGTCACTCAAAATCTCTAATCACTCTGGTTACAACAACCGCGCAAATGTCGAATGGAAAATTATCACATATCTTATTTGATACCTAAAACAAACATTTCGTATCACTTAAAGACCAATAAAAAACAGTGAGTTTATTGTCAGCTAGATAAGAAGTAAAAATCGCATTGAACATAAGAGGGATGAATCTTCTTTTTCGTTAAAAAAGAGCATTCACTTCAAATGCTAGGCATTCAATTATTCTGAGCTAATACTGAATTTTATCTTCTTTTAGACAATAGTTTTGTTTAATTTTTTTAGTATCATTGTATGCTCATTTCTTTTATTAAACTACATGAGATTTGAAAGTGAAAAGCTCGAAATTCTAAAGTTTTTTTTAATAGTCACTTACATAATGAAATTTAGTCAGATAGTTTGCAAAGTACAGTTATTTTAAACCAAAAATGCAACGTCATTGATATCCGAGGGGCATTTGTAGTGAACAATATATTAGTAGTAAGGAGAAAATAGTAAATAAGAACCTCTCGTTATTAACAAAGTTAAGTGATGTTTAACGGTTAAGATTGTATCTAGATGTGAATTATCAGTCAATATTTCTCACTACAGTAATATGATTATTAGACCAAGTGATCAAATAGAGTATAGTGATTAGTGTAGGCCAATTCCATACAATCGGTTATAACAATCAATCAATCCAGGTGAATCTAGCTGACGAGTTCCAGGTCAAACGAAACGTATATCCTCAATTCCACACACACATTATCTATTTTATGTAAACTAGTCCATATTACCACTGACTGATATTTAACACAAAAAATAATTCATTTTTGTATTGGTTGTTGAATCTTCTCGTTGATGTTTAGGACTGCAATTTATCAGTCTCTTATTAACATATGTGCATCCTGTGAGGACTGTCTCGATATTGCTTCCAGCACAAGCACTGTAAGCTGAAATGGTGGCTTACAGTGGAATCCAGGGCGCGCGTTGGTACAAGCTAGTGGACTCAGTAGCTAAGTGGATAACACGATGGTGTTTGAAGCAAACGGTACTAGGTTCGAGTCCCTGGATGAACACCAACTCGAGTGCAGGTACATCAAGCTGACGAGTCTCATATAGGACGAAACGCGCATCCTGGATTCCATTGCTAGCCATCATCATTTCAGCTTACAAAAATAATTTTGGTGTGATATGGCACGTGTCCTTACTTGATTAATGAGCTTTCTATTAACAATGAGGATTATACATGATATTATTTAACACCTAATTATTGATACTCAAAATATATATAGAGGAAAACTTGTTTAACAAGTATATGTATGTATTTATATGTATTTATATACTTTTCTTCATGTCATATTTTTCGTGTGAACTCATAATGCTGAATTGAAGCTGGAGGTTTTAACTTGCCGTCATGAAACGGTCGAAATTCCATATAAAAAATATTGGTTTATTATTGTTCTTCATACTATAATATTCATTAAGTACTGGATACAGATTCGTGTAGACTTGACTTTCAAACATAATTTAAATATGAAAACTAGTGATGTGGTGTATGCTACTTATGCTTGCAGATACTAGTATTTGACACCAGTCGGAAGCGGAATGTCTGCGAGCAGAAGGTTAAGATAGAATTGAAGAGAACAGAGAAGAAAACTGAAAGCAATCAAAATAACAACAGGAATAAAGGAACAATGAAACTTATCAGAGACAGTTCGAAGAATATGTGCAAATGATGTATTTGATGTATGACTTTCACGTTTTACTAAACCACTGTGTGATTGTGCATTACACAATAAATTGATCTTCCCCACTTGACTTCTTCGTCCACTACAGTGATACTATCCGACAGAACAAACCGAAGTAGATGGAATACCTAATTCCAACCTGTAACTTAGTGATTGAACGTTGAATATCTTAAGCACAGCGAGTTAATTAGATTGAAATACTGTAGACTCGTTCGTAAATTTGAAATTAAAAAAATAATGAAATAAAAGAAACATAATAAACTAATTTCCAAGTTTTATTTACCTTTAATACGTTTTTGCCAAACCAATGGTGGTGATGTTGTTAGCGATGATGATGGTGATGATGATAATGATGACGGATTTAATGATTCTTTTGATTCATGAGATGTTGATCGTTGATTTGTATTATTATTATTAGATGGTGTTGATCCACCACCAGCACCACCGCCACCACTACTACTATTACTACTACTAGTAGTATTTTCCAAACTATTAGTAGGCCATAAACTATTGCTTAATGTTAAAATTTCTTCAGCCACTTGTGCTCTCCATGTTAATACTTGTAATTGTGCAACAGCTGGTAAAATATGACTAATTAATGCTTTCGATGGACAACTCAATGTAGGATCATCAATATCAGATGACAATGATGATGATGATGGTGTAGAAGAAGTAACAGTAGTGGTAGTACTATTACGTTTACTTATAGAATTTTCTTTAGTTTTTGATTGTAAACAAGAATACGGGATCAAATCATCGCCTAAGCCAAGTACTAATAAATGAACAAGTAAGTGTACTTCAGGTATATCCTGTAGATTTTCGAAGAAAAAAAACACGATGAAATAGATGGGAAAACTGGTTTTACTTTAAATATGAATAACGGTAATACTTTTAAGATTTGATATGTTGGGGAGACCCGGAAAATTCCTCGAAAAAAGCAAAAAGGTGCTCTGAAAACGCTAGAAGAGCTTAAGAAACCGAATCTAGCGTTTAATTAGATTGATCAGATGAACAGGAAAAACTTGAAATTTATGCATAGAATTTCCTGTTTACATCATTTAACATTACAGAAGTACATTTATAGGAGTATAAATAAAATGGATCAGTTACAAATAAGTGAATGAAACAAATCTGTATGATACGAAAATATTCAAGTTTTAAAGATCTATTATATAATTTCTTAAATCACTGTCTTGTAGATACCACTACCTAACACAAGGGATCCTGCATTCGACGACAAAGTGAAAATCAGTAGTTCATAACCTTATCGATTGATCAAATAGGTATATGTGGAACAAAGCATTCCTATAAATTTTATGTAATACCATCAACTATAATCTAAGCTATCTTTCTGTTTTCTTTCAATATTGTTATCATTTGTGTGTATTGTATTATTTATTTATGAAGTACTTTTAAAAGACTGAAAGCAGTCTGTTTATATATATATAGTCGATCATACGGGCAAATTGGAGAGACCACGGCACCACTAAAAAAGTAGTCAGGATGTATGTTTCGACAGCAATCATTTAATAACAATAATCACATGATTAAATTGGAGTCAGATTTAGGACCACTAAAATAGTATCCAAATGTTGATATTTTAACTGAATTTTGGTCAGTCTTAGTGTATATATGCATCCTGAGCGGATTGCTTAGATATAGTTATTATGATACAATTCTGCACAGAATAAATGGAACGTTGCTAGCAATGGAATCCAAGGAGTGCATTCGAATCCTGGAGTGAACATCAACTCTGGGATGCAAATATATCCAATCGAAAAGTCCTGAATAGCAGGAAACGTGTCCGAGATTTCAACGATAACTACATTCTACCTATTCTTTAAGAAAAAATGTTAGCCTATATACGTCATATATATATATATATATATATATATATATATCAACTAACTTACACGAGGTAATTTGTCTTCATAAAGTCCACTAAGTACATAACGAATTAATGATGTACAAATGGTATAAACGACCCATGGATCTCGACAAGCCATATGCATATCTCTGTATACAAATACGAAAAATTAAACAAATCAATTCACTTCAGTATAAGTCTATCTTAATGAATCCAATACTTTTTTGTAATAACGGGAAAACTAATATTCATGACCTTACATCACATGATAAATCCACATTTCATATAATCCAACCGAGTGGAAAGAATTCAATATTTTACACTCCGTTTACCGATCCTACAGGAAGCACCTGAATCCTCAAGATGTTTTTAACATGCGTCATAAAGTGTTACGCGAGCCGATCTCCCAAATAAGCTATGGGCCTATTAATATTTTGAATGGTAGATGATTATATCCAACTGAAAATGATCTTCAGTACTTTTTCTTCTTAACTGCCGATCAGATCAATTTGACATGTCGTTTCCTTGATGTTATTGGTTATGATGGGACCTACAAAACCAATGACGAAAATTTGTTTTCGTATCAGAGGGTACTTTTCATCGATATCCTTGAAATCAGTTGCTATCTAAGAGACACTAATGGTCTAATGCACTCCGACCGGCTGTGAAACTTCTTGAACGAAATAATATCAACTTCGTTGAGACAACACATAATATCTTGAAGACCCACAAACTTACAAGAAAAACACCCGTGCTCAAATTCATCTTCAGTGTGCTTCTCTTAGGATTAGATATTGGATAGAAGCATAAGTTCAAAAATACACATCGGAATGTCATAACAAAACAATTATTGATCGGGAACCCTAAATACGTCGTCTTCAAGATAAGCTGACACCTGCTGTGCGTCAGTTATTGAAGAATCACCTTTCACAGATATCATAGCGTCAGTCGACATGTTCTTGGCGATTGACGCTACAGGCATTTACAGGATCCTACAGAAATCCCGTCAATTGTTCCTGAAGCTTTTATACGGAAAACGAATTTCCATACCGTCATGCCAGGGATCCAACAGACAAATGGTACCGACTATCGAAAGAACATAGATTTGGATGCAACGCTAAGTCATGAAGATGTTGTTTCAACAAACTCGGAAGAATTCAACGACACAGACAACAACATAGACAAAAATGCTTATGACAAAAGCCTGTGCGATATACGCCATCCTGCTCATCCGCTAAGTGGAACTGCTGAAGGGAGAACTTGGACTGTTTGTCGCTGCAATGCAATGTTTCATTCGTTCTGTGGCTGGAACTTACAACCGCAATGCCCTGGATTCCATTGTCCAATATGTGTCACGATTACTGAATTGTAAAGGAGGACATGGCTGTACCAAAAACTTCATATCACACATAAAACGGTACGCTCATATTTCAGTTACCAAGTGAGAATCTAGCCTTTTTATGAGGTGATTGTTGAGGAAACACAGGGATGTGGAGACGGAAAACCCTGGAGGAGAAATGATTGATGAGTTGAAACCAAGAGACTGATAGAAGGCCCTTTATAGGGCCACACACAATTTGGTTTACATTTTTTATTTTTTTAATTCGTTACAAATTGTATTAATCAATTAATGTCATTCGCATTTCATCTATGTTTTCTGTATTTTCAATGACGGATCAGTTGTTATTGTGTATTATGTTAAGTATCTATGATCTAGTTTTATAGTTTTACCTGTTCCGTTTCGTATTTTTCTGATAATCAAATTGATATCGTTTTCATGTATTCAACAACAAATCCGTGGGCAAAATTCTGTGATTACAGTAAACCAGTTACATTGTTATAATTACATTTTCAAGAATGTTAAATGGTGACACGTGTATGGCCTGAAGTTCAGACGATACTAAAGCGTGCAGATTGAAACCAAGGAAAATGTAGTTAAATGAATGACGAGGTTATAATAATCTTCCCGTGCATGTTATAAGTTGATTTTCGGTACATATGCATCATATCCGTTTCATGGAAGGTGAAAAATAACTAGACAGTCGCCTGATAGTACTTTTTTTTTAAAATCTTTTACATGAACAAATGCAATATACGCTAAGCCGTGTGACTTTGATGCATGAAAACACATAAGATATACGTTCAACCTTATATTTACAAAACATTTATTATCTACATTCAGGCTAATTAGTATGAGCATCAATCGATAAACCTGTGAACTCTGTTCCTACTTAATACAATTCGGTCAATACTGATTAAAAATATTGTTTTACCTTAAAGTGTTTACTAAAGCCCTACTGAGATTAAGTTTCTGTTATCACTAAAGTTATATTATTTTATGTCGAAAATTATGTACTAAGATCAGTTCACTGTCACAACAAAAGTACCTCTGTGAGTAAAGTCGATTGAAATAACACTCAAATGAATTCTCATCAAGCTGTAGTCAATATGTTACATAATCATAATGTGATTAGTTATATTTTTTATGGTTCATTAAATGTCAATATCACTTAATGAACATTGTACATGTACGCAAAGATAAATGGTGACTAACAGTGGTATTAAGGACACGAGAACCGTCATATTTGGGACTCTTCAGCTGAATGTACCTGCATCCCAGAGTTGATGTTCATTCCGGGACTCGAACCCAGTAAGAGACCCAATAAAAGAATGATTAATCGGAGTCCCAAACACCAGTGGGAACAAACAATACAGAATTAATTGTATTTGTACGTCTAAATAACACCTTGGTATCATATTAATCGTCCTTCGAATTATATTCGCTATATTTTGTAGATTATGATTACACCTAAAATTACCGAATTTTCTAACTTTTTAGTTTATTATCTAATTAATTTCCTAATACACAAATTACCATGCCTCATAATAGAACAGTTAGTTGAAATTATTCCCTGAGTAGCAGAAGTGGTAACAGTGTAGATGGTAGTAGAAAAAATCACGCATCAACAATATAATTTGAGAAGAATGAATATATGGACTAAAACATATACGTATTTTAAGACTAAGAGTAAGTTAACTTAATCAATTTTGCGAGCTATTCCAAATCATGTCACTCAACGTCATCAACCACTGGTTACGATAATTGTGAGGAGCCCCACAAGCAAAAGAATTATTTACAGACACTTTCCAAGGAATAATGATACTACCATGCTCTATCGAAACCTTTCAAATTAGTGTATTATCTAAACTGGCGATCTGATGACTGAAAACCAAATTCTAAACCATAAAAATATATCCATTAATGAAATCAGTAGGAATTTTAAAAGCAGAGCTGAAGGGATTTCTTTTTCGTTCATTAACGATGTCACTGCTTTTTTCTCAATAGCTATGTTAGCACTAGCCTCTTCATAAACGTCATTAGATTACTGATGACTATTAAAAAATTTACAGTCATAGAAATATATCAAAAACATTCTCCAGTTAACAGTTAACATTTACTATCTAAATTAACTTCCACCTACTTTTCTAACAAGTTTACATCAGCTATCTTTTCTAAATCCTCTGAATTACAATGTTTTTCTGCACTTGTAGGAGATTGTTTTCGATTGGTTTTCCCACTTTTAGAATTTTTACCACGAGAAGAAGAACTAGAATGCCCACGTTTAAACATTTCTCCACTGATATTTCCATTAGATTCATATGATTCATGACATTCATCAGCTGTTTCTTTAGCCCAACGACGACGTTGTAATTGTAAATGATAGGCTAATTCACTAGCATGCCTTTGATCAATTCGACGATTACGAACACATGCATCTAAGCACCAAACAAAACGATGAATTCTATCAGGAACACACAGTCGATCGATTTTTGCTTCGTTTAAACTCATCAATAAATCAAAACGTAGTGTGCATAAAGTTGCTGAAGCAACTGAAGGTTGATTAGGCATAAAAGCTAATGGAATATATGGAATAGGTTGACTAGCTGAAGGTTGTATTATATCTGAAGATTTTTCTTTGCTTGAAAAACGTTGTCTACCTCGTTTAGCTGGCGGTGGTTGTTCATCTATTTCCTCGGATGGATTATTATTTCCGATTGTCGATTTGATTTGCTGTTCCATAAGTGAATAAGCCGCTTTTTCACATTTTATACATTGATCACGAAGTATGCTGATAGTCTATAGTGAAGAAGAATTAAGAAATAAACAACATATTTCATCACTACTTCTGTCGTTTATGCTACTTATGTCGACAGGCATAAGTCGTATGTAACAACAATCAGAAGTAGAATGCCTGGTAGCAAAAGGTTGAGGAGATAGAATTGAAGAGAACAGGAATGTAAACAGAAAGTAATAGTAACAACAACAGGAACGACAGATGAAATTTGTAAAAAACAATAAATAGAAGATGTGCAAATGAAGTATTTAATGTATGGTTTTCATATGTTATGAAGACATTCTATAATTTGTACTAAACAATAAATCGGATATCCCTGCCAAGTCTTCGTTCACAACACTACTACTACAATACTAAAAGTAATTGAACATAACACTGATGAAACAATACTCTGTTAACACATTATTATTGTTATTAACTCAGTCAGTAAGTCAGTCAAACACAACGCAGAACCTTATACATGCGTACATCGGTTCAAGTTGCTACGGCATATTGAGATAAATTTATCAAGGTAAATTTCAGAATAATATATGTAATAGTAATAGTAATGGTAATAGAAAAGAAATTTCTCATTACCAGGTAAAGATACGTGCATTTGACTTTGAGGGGTAATAACACAATCCAGTTGTTCAAATAGGTGGAGCCTGGTTTAAACCTACTACTACTTAATGTCTATATATCGTTAGAGGAGTTTAGGCGGATATTGATACTGCAAATGTCGGAAAATATACTACTTAGTAAACTAATTTTTATCATATTCATAAACTAAGAGAAGATAATGTTTCAGTACTATTGATCGATATCTCAAACATGATAATGATGAGGCAAGAACTAAGTCTGACGACTGAGTATTAATTTCACTAAAGAGTGAATGACCCATAACAGATATATGCTCTGATCGTTTATTTGTCTTGTTCAATATTTTGTGCGTAAATATGTTCATTTTGTTAGGAGAAAAGCCTATTTTACCAGAAAACTGTCTCGTCTCGCAAGCAACTCTATCAAATTACCCATTCGTATCATTGCATATTACAATCGATCAGTAATCTATCCATTAATTTAACAATACTTAAACCTTCGTTCATTAAGTCGAAAAAATCTTGATCCAAGTATCGATTGATCGATTAAAGCTAGAAATTTAAGAGAAAGTCCCCAACTGAAACAACAATGTATATCATCTTTACAAGAGGTAGTCTTTTCGTAACGTAATATTTTAGTACATACGTCTTAGTGTATCATTGTTATTACAATTAGTAGTATCATTATTATTAATTTATATTAGGCTCGTTTAAGAATACTAAAACACCATATAGGATATTCAGTTACTTTATCATACAAGACTTGTCCTTCTCCAATCATTTCAACAATTCGTACAATTGAAGGATCACGTCTACGACGACGTGGTGGCCAATACAGAATTGGGACAAGATCAGCTGTTGTCGATGCAGTGGACATGATAGACATTGAAAGAGCATCCAAAATAGCGGAAGACCATGTAGATTGAAATGTTGCTATAACTTTATCTAATTCCTCTTGAAATCTGATTTTTTTTCACAAACAAGAAAACATATTTTGCGTAAACAAACACAAATTAGTATATTTAATTAGAAGCGTAATGCATATGTTAGTTCACTTACAGAGGCATTAAAAATATCATAGGAAGTAATATTTTCAACTATACTAAAACTCAGAACAGTCTGCTTTATCATGAGACTTCCTATTTTCATTTTTTGAAATAATTGTACATAAAAAAATTCGCTAAAATCACACAATTCGAAGAAGATTCTAGTTTGAGGTGAGCCCATGTATAATTTTACAAAACCATAAAACTATTAATTTATTTTATTTTCAGACATTTCAAGAAAAGAACAAGGTTTGCAGTAACAAAGATTTCAACAGAACAATATAAATTCATTTTAAGAGATGGATGGTGGCTGGCAGTGAAATCTAAAACGCGTGTTTCATCCTATTTGGGACTTGTCAGCTGAATGTACCTGTATCCCAGAGTTAACGTTCACTTAGGGACTCGGATCCAGTACCATTCGCTCAAAACATAATCGTGTTATCCACTTAGCTACTAAGTCCAGATAGCCACTAGATTGTGCAATGAGATGAAGTTTAACTCATTTTTTATCGGTTATTTGAATCTTTCCACTGATGTTTAGGTCTATATTTGAATAAATTCATCAAATTTTATTGGGATCTTGTCAATTGCTTAAATCCTGTCATACTTAAATATTAAAAAGTGAGCTGAAAACACCCACATAAATAAAATTTTAAAATTCTTTAATTAACTGAGCTTCATTCATTTTATTCATAAAAGGGGTTTTGTGGAAATTTTAGTATTTTCATAGTTGAAATCATGAGTCAATTGAAGCTAGACCACCAAGGAAAACCTGGAAGAACTGGACGGTCATTTCGTCCTATTATGGGACGAAATGGCTGTCTAGTGCTTCCACATTTTATTCTTACTTATCATAAGCGTTTACAAATTACGTAACCATTTAATTATGGTTTCATAGTTTTAATTTTTATTAATAATAATGTTGTTCAGACATATTTGTAGTCTTATTTAGTTACTTTAAATTAATTGATATCTTTGCTACACTATGCTGGTTTTTGATTGTAACAACTCCCAAACAAATTCACCTAGTTATTTCTAACACACTTGGTAATTTTAATGTTGAAATATTATGTAATGTAGGCAACTATACAAGAACCTAATGAAATAAAATGAATTTAAGTCATTCTGGCTCTGTTCCTTCCAAGGTTTCGCAGCATTTTTTTTCTCCAGGAAACCAAGTGCTAACTTGTGGTGTAGACTGAGAAAGATAATAAGGAAATCTCATTTATGTTCGATAAAACATACTTCAATTGGTCATCAGTGAAAACCATGGTACGTTATAACGTTCCAACCGATATATAGATTGGTTTTTATAAAATTTACTATACGGACATTAAAAAAAATAAATTCCAGGTTGCCACAGACAGAGTCGATTTGTATGAATTTATAAAATTAGGATTTCGTTTAGAGTTGCATTGATTGGAAAGGCGAACTGATATGCTTAAGGAAAATTATTCTTCATCCATGAGAAATGAGTCAACTTTACAAAATGTGAAATTTACAGACGCTACCATTCAGGCAGCGACTCGAGCCAGTAAGGATTAAAAAACCTCAAGGAATAAAATTTATGTAACTTGAAATATCTAGAGGAAGTACCCCTGTTTTTCACTAGACCACAAGAGTATGTAGCGATAATCGTTAGTTTTTGGAGACTATACTTGAGACCAATAATGAGCTGGAAAGTTAGATTAACCATTTTTCTGTGACCGAACCAGGAGTAAAACGAAACTCATGCTATTTGTTAGATTAGGATCAGTTTCGCAACATACATAAAGTCATTAAGCTAATTTAAACTATCACTGACTGGTAGAAATATTGAAGTGATATCACCTTGGTTCTCCAAAACGATTAAATCCCATGGGTCGTGAATCGTAAAGGTTTACATCATCATGTCAACTGCAGTCCACAATGGAATATGTAATGATGACATCCCTGTGAATACTAATAACTGTGAAATCACATCATCCAAGATTGTATAATCAAATACTCCAAACGATAGTAAACAAAATACAGGATATCAAATTCAAAACCATAAGATAAGATAGTAATTTATTGTTGTTTTTCATCACAGGAACGGTTGGTCTAATAGTTAAGAAACCAATTTATAATAAACAATTTAGTGACAAAACGCTATTTGCTAATTAAAAAACAGTAGGCATAATTTACATATACTTATTGGTTATTAAAAATGACCCAAGGTAATACCTATATCATTTGAATTTTTCTGTCGAAGATTCATTCACCTATTCTAAGTAGCTTATGGAAAAATGGTTATATCGAGATGATCGACACAAGATGAACTGCTAACAAAGACTGATTAAAATTTCATCCTGAATAACAACAAAGGGATAATTTAAACGCCTATTAATAGTGACGCAAACACCATGCTTATTAAGTTGGTGGCTACTTTGCCTCAGTAGATCAATGGACAACATACTGGTGTTTGATACGAGAGGCACAAAACTGAAAACCCATACTAGAATGCAGATATATCTAGCTAACGAGTCTCAAATAGAACGATACGCTGAGTACATAAATCTGACCTAGGCAAATAGCTTAGATTAAATCGAATAATGCAGAACAGTATCTATGACCAGGTACATGACGTCATCTGGAAACAGACCCAACTGTAATGCACGTTTTATGCACGGTGTCACTTATTAGCATGAAGTACCTGTAAAAGTGAAGATTACAAGCCTTCATTTTTACCATTCTAGTCAACGATAACGTCTAACCATCCAGTCTATGACTGTTCTCATGAGAAATCAGATGTGTAGGAATTGATTACCAGATAGCTTGCATGTTTATAACAAAAATTTACCACATACTTGTGAGGGTGAGCAACCCAAATATGACGTAAGACCGGTAAAGGAGCGTCATCATATAAATATTTGTTGTCAACAATTAGGTTGACATGCCTTTCTTTAATCGAATTCATTTTCCCAAGGACCTTTAGATCAAAAGGAAGACAAGCAGTGACGACTATATTAACAAAAAACTACTACTAGTGTCAATCATAACAGAAGCGTCGACCGATACAATATGGTTATATATATATATATATATATATATATATATATATATATTGTACGTTTAATGCTCAGAAACTTATAGTTTTTTCGTTATTTGGGAAATGGAGAGTGGGTAGAATTGATTGACAATGATACTATGGACACGAGAAAGATCATAAAACAGTATTTCACTATTCTGATGTCCACATCCCTTTTAGGTTGACTACACATATTTAGCAATTGATTTTACCTGGATCTTTTAGTTCAATAGTTAAGTTATATGTATAAGTGATACAAATACATCACTTACTCGCGCCGGTTTAATAACCTGATGAAGTGAGTTGAAAATATTTAATAACAGTAATAAAAACCGACGACCCGAACCTCATAATTTGTTTGTGCTGCATTGACGACCAATTTCTAAAGGTAGTAGTAACAATGAATAGTGATTACAGACGGAAATATCAAGGATGAGCACCAATTTACATAACCACATATATAACAATGGTAAACATCGGGTGATTAAAATAAGAATTACTCAAATGTTAAAGCTGTCTCACTGTCTCCAAAGTGATTTCATCAAATCCTATCACGTAAGGGACGAAATCCAGCAATTAATCTACTTGGTTTGATACAACCTCAAAGGAGGTTGTGACTTGGACCTGGAGTTAAGACTAGTGGTTGCTTAGACTCAAGAAAAAGTATTTGCATCCTCAAAGAAACTCATAAACTTTCTTAAGACTAGACTTTAAGCATTTTAGGCTTCATGTAACCATACTTCTTGACATATTTGGACGACACATTAGCTAGTAAATCCCGATAAGTACAAAACCTATGCTCAAAGCTGTTTACTGGTTACATAAAAACATCTTATAAAACAGTCCCGAAAGACGGATAAAAATAATGCATACCTGCATGATCAATGAACGCATATATGGATGATGGATATACACTATTCCCGTCTTGATAAGCTTTTGCCAAAGTTTTTGGCATTTCTTCTGGTCACAATCATCAGGCTTTGAGTCAACTCTAGCCTTAATAGCATCCATAAGGCGATCGTTTATGCTCTGACCAAAGATAATTAACAACAAAGATTATATACCCATAAAATATTATGTCTTGGAACTCCGTGTATGTCCAGAAGCTTTAGTGCTTGACTGAAATTAGGGACAAGTTGTTCCCAATATTTGTCTTGGAAAGCTTCGATATCATTTTTCGTAATTTTCGACTTAGTAAATAGGTCTTCAATTGTCTTTTTCATGACTGGAAACACAAAAGGCTTTGAAGGCTAAAATTGTCAGCAATATGTTGCCGAAAATGCCAAGGCTTACATTGTCTTTTGATTCCATCGTTAGAATAGTTGGTCCTAAACATACAGAGACTGAAAAAGTACATATAGTATAGTATATGTATAGTTCATTCTTAAGAATTAACAAAAAGAATAAGGCGTAGAGGGTTAGAAGACAAGTTTTAGATTGAGGATTCTCATAAGTATCAACACCAAATCATGCGAATTACATATTTGCCTGGTCAAAAATGAACTCTAGATAATGACGAAAGTTTTACCACAACATGAAGTCGGTCAAAGCCAAGGAAAACTGTGTTACTACGCGAGGGAAATATAATGCAATGAGCTAATCACCAGATTCTAGTTCACTGACTTTATTGTGATTAAACGGCAGCGAAACGTGGAAATATTAAATTTGATTGGGAAAACACCAGTTTGTATTATTTAAGTCTCGAAAAACAGGTAGATGTCTTATAGGTTGCCATATTTGTAATACTTCTCTAATACCAAATTACCAGAGTTGGAAATTTTATCATCGCTTTAGCTAATTATAGAAGGTAGTTTAGTGCCCCTCTCAAATGAAGATGATGTATTTGAAATAATTCTTCACTTACAAGTGTAACAAATCATCCGATCAATAGACGTAACTTGACAACCAAATCCAGGTTCATGTACCAGGTGACAAAGCAAAATTGAAAGTCGATCAATGTAGGCAAATCACCAAAGGCAATCTTGTAATTTACAGCATTATTTGCAAAATGTAGGATTTATAACTACATTTTGCTAGTGGATGTCATTTAGTTGTCAGATCTTAAGCACATCAAAAACCTTTATCTTTCATTTTGTTTGTAGCACGTCGTTTTTCAGAATCACACTGGTAAAGCTAATAAAGCGTAAGTATACACTTTGAACTGAGAATGTTTTCCCTAACTAACTACAAGCTTAAAGTGTTCCTAATACTTAAATACCGAGTAACAAACTATGTGAAATGCTGTATACAGAAAGTTGTGCAGATTAGTCCACATGTTAAACAGAATAAACATGAAATGTGTTATATTTTTTATAGGCTTGACGTGTAAATAGAATACTATATATCACCGCCATAAACGACACTACTAGTCATACAGATAATAATTGGTTATAAATCCGTCAGGAAACATTTGAACCTATTTGACACGTTCATTATTTTGATTGTGCCTGTGAACCAACAATCTCGTTTATTTGTGGTTACGGTACACTAGTAATAACTTCGTTTCACATCCTCACGAAGTTCTGTAAGTTTTATCACCTCAGTTAGAGTACAAGCTAACTGTTTGATAAAAACCCACTCACACATTCACATTAAATCAATCCCACACATTTACACGTCGAAACAGCTACTTATCGAGTTAACAATAAGTGAAAAATATAATACACTATATATTTGTTGAGTAAAGGAAAACCTTTACAAAGAATAAATGCACAAATTATTTTTGTACAATGGATTCATAAGATTAAATATACATGCGGCGAGTCAGAAACAGTCGTTCCTAATTCATAAACTATCCTCTTATATCGCTTACGTTCCACGAAATGAACAAGCACAACTTACATTAAACAGTGGTGTGGCGAGACGATACAATTTTAGTGGGATTCGAGATACAATGTCCATTGTCTAGAAAGAAACTGATTCAAAAGTTCTCAAATTTCTTATCAACACTGTTGTCACTGCCCTACTCATCTATAGAAGAACTACTTTACACACATATTTCCTTTGCATTTAAGAGTTAATAGGTTAAAATGGGCTAAAAACAACATGACACTAGTGTAGGGTCACTGAATATCGAACAGATCACTGATCGCTGTCAAAGTCAAGGTTAGTCAACGCGCATCAATAAAATATATGCCATGGACTGGCCCACGCGACAGTGGTTGTTTCTTTCACTTCTGCACCTTCGTGTTTGTACCTTAACTAATATATTCTTGTAATAACGTCCTTTGTGTTGTACAGTCTCCATATCGTCCATGATCCTTTGATGCGTCGATGGTTCAATCCACGTAAGGGCTGGTCGCGAGGTGTGACTTCAGCGTCAGTTGGTTCGTCACCATTCTCGTCTAACTATAGTAGGCCCCCAATCATTTCGGCATACAACATCAACGAAGATGATCCTACACTAGTATATTGTGTCAACTGATTTCAAAGTGAGAATCTTCAATACGAACGTCAAGACAGTCCTACTGTACGGAGCTGAAACGTGGAAAACTACTACATCCATCGTCAAGAAGGTACAAGTATTTATAAACAGTTATTTACGCAAAATACTTAACATTCACTGGCCAGACACTATCGGCATCAGTGTTTTATGGGAGAGGACAAACCAGCTTCCAGATGAAGAGGAAATAAGGAAGAGACGTTGGAAGTGGATCGGACATACATCAAGGAAATCACGAGGCAAGAGCTAACTTGAAATCCGGAAGGGAAGCAGAAAAGAGGAAGGCCATAGAATACATTCCGTCGGGAAATAGAAGCAAATATGAAAAGGATGAATGTTTACTGGTAAGAACTGGAAAGGATTGCCCAGGACAGGGTTGGATGGAGAATACTGGTGTGCGAACTATGCTCCCCCGCGAGGGGTAACAGTAGTAAATAAATAAGTATATTGTGACGCATATCTGTCATCAAAGTACAGATACATACGTGATGAATAACACTGAGCTACCTGTGACTTAGGATTCATCGTAAGCAAAGACTTAAAAACTACTGCACACTGCCGTGCAATAGCCGCCAAAAGTTTTAGAACACTGGTCAATACATAGGGCCTCTAGTCCTGTCGACGCTAAAACATCTTTGACTTTGTATAATGTTCGTGAGTTCTAAACTTGAGTACTGCATACAAGCGGCTAGCCCCTGCTTAGAAAAAGTCAATGAGCTTTTGAAAAAGGTTCAGACAACAACAACTAAGCTGATTCCGGAAAACCGAAGCTCCCGTATGATGCTCGACTGACTAAGCTAAACCCATTCCCCGTTGTCACATCGAAGAACTGAAAGTGACTTGATTACAGTTTTTGGACAACTTAGTAATGAGTTTGCACCTAATATGCCCTCATTTTCCTTGTCTCCAAAAACAGAAACCTTACGAGGACACTCAAAAAAAGTTCACGAACCCGGGAAAGATTACCTATCAGCTGACTACCTACTTTCTCATCGAATCAGTGAGTGGAATCCACCACCTCAACATGTGATTGAAACTCTATCTGTAGACTCCTTCAAAAAAAGTTGGATCAACTGAGGGGCCATCATTGCCAGGACTAACACACGCCATCTAGCCTCCTGTTCTTTCCAATATGAAACTGATTTACATGTTATGTTTTTCATTCATCAGTGTCTTCAATTGTATTCAATTTCTTGTAATCACCTGTTGTGCCTCAGGTCCTGAACCTATTTAGTGTGCAACTACTAATTAGTTGCAAGTAACTCCTGTGTAATACATATACATTATACTTTGCATATTAGTGATCATTTCCACATTTTTGTTGAATAACACTGTTGTTAGTCAGATTTTTACACCGCAGTCCATCATAAGGCCTAGTTTGTAACTAATTTCTCACTTAAGATAACGACCTATTGTGAGGGACTTTGTTAAAAGTTTAACGGAAGTCCATAAAGAGTTTTGGTCGTTGAGAGAACACCAGCTTTCTCCTGTTATTAATAAGTTTTTGAGATGCGAATGACCCGTCCTTAAGCCGTGCTCCTTTTCGGAGAGATCTGAATTTTTCCCCTGATATCTAAACGACCTTCAACGGACAATATTTTCTAGAAAAGTCATACCACCCTGGTCAAGTTTACGGTCCGATATTCTTATTTATTTTACATTTGCTAATTTTACTTATATGGATAGATTTATTTTAGATTATTTATATTTGGTCACCTGCATCTTTCAGCGCACTACAATATATAGCTGCTACTACTTTTGCGTGTTGAAGCCCAGATGCTACACTTCTGTCTTCAATGATACATTTTTTAAATAGATACAATATCACATTTAACGTCTTTACGTACGGCTCTACTTTTCAGACAGACTTTACTGCTCTTAGAAATTTTCTGTGTAAAAACAAACATTACCATCCAAATGGCTTGGTCTTAGCTGATAATGATTCTTCTACCACAGTCACATGATGGAGAAAACGGTGAAGAAACTGATAGAAAATATTCGTTCCCAAACCGAAGTTTCATATTTAAATGCCTAAATTTCGACCTTGCAGGCGTGGTTATTCTTGTGTAACAACTCCTTTATTGATATTAGATATATTGTTCTATCTCCAGCCTAAATGTGTTCTACATCATATATTGGTGATGATTACAATAAGAAGAGTCGGTGTAGACAAGGGTGTGGCCTTCACGTAAGATCTTATAGATTAGGAAATCACATTGTAATATCCAAACCTAAATCTCAATAGGTCTGGATGTGGCTGAATAACTGGGGAATAGTTTTGTGGACGTGTGACCCAATCGAAATCAGAACAAGGTGTTTTGGGTAACAACGGTTATAAAACTCATCATATATACAAATGTACAAATTTACCTAAACAAATATTACCACGCAGTTATTCAACCAACAGTTGATCCCAAAATAATCAATCTACATTACAATGAATAACAAAGTGGCAAGAAATATATGAAAATTACCGAACACACCAAAAGGTAGGTGTTATTCTATCCTTTTTGGATAGATCAAGTAAGATTCCGTTTGAGTGTCTGTTCTATAACACAAAGTGCTTCAAGTTCTGGGAAAGTGCTCCAATTTACAACCAAAAATGCACGATCCCAGTCAAAAATCAAACCGCACAATTAGAGAGCGAACAGTCAATACGGCAGCCGCCAGAATAATGACAATTAAAACAAATTAAATACAATTCAGTAAGAAACATAGAGACTCAATGAAAAACATAGGAAAACCGAGAAAGTTAAACGTTACAGTCTCAATTGGCATCAAAAAAGTTAACAATATATACAAATAAAGGAACCACAAAGAAGAAATTGCAAATGTATACATGGAGGGATTTTCACTTTTAAAATGGATCTAACACACATCATGACAAACCTACAATTTTAGGATTAGAGCCAATTATTAGGGCAGTAGTAATAACGAAATGGATCATAATTCTACATCGGTAAGCACGACTAAAGAAAAACAGCCTTATATTAGTTCTCATTTTACTTAAACTTTCCCAATCGATTTTCATTTACGTTAATCCATTACTCTATAAGTCCTCCGATTAATGCTCACGTGTATTATCGTATTGTAATGTTGATTATTACTCACAACTTACTAGCTAAATCGATGATAATAACAGATCATCTACATTAGTTATTAGCCACGATGGTTCATTAGCAAGCTTTGATAGCATTTACATGCTTCCGCGAAATAAACTTGTTAAAACATCAAACGTAGGTCTGTTATACCCCAATTTTGCTGTCGTCCGTCATTGTAGAACGTTCAAATGATGTACTTGTAACGTACGACCCCGAATAACAACAGAACCAAATTCCAATTCAGGTACCAAAGTCCATTCGTAAAATGTCAGTGATCAACCCAAATATATGGTTTAATGATAATTATAATAATTACAAAATGGACATTCCATTTTTTGGTTTCCAGAAAGAATGCCTTTAAAGTACCAAACAGGGTGAAACCAAAATATCCAAGGTTACAGCTATAAACAAACAAGTTCAAGGTTGAGTGGAACAAAAACATACAAAACAATGAAATTGTTAATATTCAACATAGCAGTTCTTAATCCGTCAAGTACTTTCAAGTCTCCTATAACAGGACACTACATGACATCTCATCTTGTCTCAATTTCCTTTGTATTGTAGAATTACGGTCTAGTTCGTTATTAAGACTATCACGATAATAGACCTAACCCCAAAATTTTAGATATTTGATAATGCGACTACCTAATCCATAAGATTTTACATGGAAGTGACATCATCGTCTACGTTGACTCGTCGTATCGTAACTATCGGCAACATGTTTGACGTTTCTGAAGAACACATTTAGGCTGGGGATAGAACAATATATTTGATATGAGTAAAAGAGACAAGTTACACAAACTGACCACGCCTGCAAGGCTGAACCATGTCATTCGGTTGGTCCTCGAATCAATGTTCCCGCATTCACCGATCTATCAAACTTTGGAACCTAATACAGAAAGAATTGGTATTTTCACTCTCAGCTAGCTAACTCGGAAGTAGAATAGATACTAACGGTAACTTGCTATAAAATTATTAACACAGACTGTTGAAGTTGTGTCTTTTAAACACGAATCGTCTGGTTTATACATCGGAACAAAAATACTGACACACAAGTCAGATACTTTCTTTTATTGTCTTTAGGTACGGCAATATACAAACCTCTTTTAGTCTTCGATACCTGTCGCCGAGCCTTAAAAGACACCTTTTAGAGGTCTTTCTCGCCGTTGTTCTCCTTGTAGGATCACATATTCACTTAAAAGTTATTCTCTCTAAAGATACTCTACAAGATAACTCGAATGAACCTAAATTCATTGCACAGAGGTAACGAAACTCTTCAGCTCTGACAAAAAGAGTGGGGAGACAAAATCCAAGATACCGAATAGGGTGTTATATACTAGGAAAAAAGTACTGATAACTTACGGGACCTCTTATTAGACTATTAATCTATTTATATTCCTATGGTATAACTATTCAGTAACTGGATTATCTATGTCTATATTCATCTTATTACTAGCTTCATTTTGACCTATTGATTATTATTATATGATATATCGTTCCTAAATTATACTCGGTTTATTGAGTACTGTCTCCCACGCTTCCAGCCACGTTTGGCTCGATTTTGTACAAATATTATTTTCTATTTTATGGTGTGGTGTGGTCTGCCTGTTTGGTATATAGACAAAGTATGTTTGAAATGAACGATTCACATTACAGCAGCTGCTATTGGTGTTTTGGACTCAAGTGGACGGGTT